>NC_045427.1:632599945-632874945 GCF_902635505.1 Sarcophilus harrisii | reverse complement strand
AAAGGAGGCAGTTCTTTTTCTTGTGCACTCTTTTGTTTTTCCTAAGAGACTTTCTCAATGTTTCCAACCAGTTCAATTTAAGAGAATTCTTTATAAAATAATGGTGTTTCATATGTCCAGTTTTCTCACCTTTTTCACTTTAATTTTTTCTTGTCATTTGGGTTTATTATATTTCAGTGTATGTGAGTGTATTTCTTTGATGAATTATGAAAAATCTTCTTCAGTAAGATTTTGCTTTCTCCTATCTACCAGAAACAACAACCAGATTCTCAAACTGGCGAACTTTCTCATGATCTTTGTGTTTTTCATGTTGCCATTTACTTTTTATACACTTGGATGAATCTTGACATTTTCAGTGCTATGACTTTATTTTTAATAATTGTTATAATTATAGGATTTTTGTCAATGTTATTGTTATTTCTTATAATCTTCTTTGATTTTGGTTACTTAGGTGATCATTGTTCTTGGTTCTCTGTACTCTTTTTGACTCACTTTGATGCTTTTTAAAATTCTCCTACTTATATATTTGGAAGAAATGGGAGAACATTGTGATCCATGAGCTCTGATATGTACATATGTTTATATACACACAGATATTTTTATTTGGATCTGTGATTGTATATAGATGTATGTACTTGAAATTACAGATATACACATACATATGTAGGAATGTTTGTGGGTATATTTGTATACATGTATATATGTAAATATGTATATAAATTAATGTTACTTCAAAGATATTGCAATATAAACAGTTTAAGGAATTGATAAAGACAAAAAATTCTAATCTCTTGTGGCTAACCTTTGGATCATGAGTCCTTCTAAACAGGTTGTTTATCGGATAATATCCAGCCCAATTCAAAGCTGAAATCTTCTTGGGAAGGTAGAATCTCCCAAAGTTCATGTTCTACCAACTCAACCTGCAGACCTCAAGCTTACCTCTACAAAAGATGAAGTATGGAAGGAGAATGTTAATAGACAAGAAGTTTGTACATACATACATAAATAACTAGAGATAGGTATTAAGTCTGTTAGTTTTTAATGTTACTTGAATGCTTTTCATTCAAATCATAAGGTGCTGCTGCTGTAAAATATTTCTCTCTTTCTCCTGAATCACTTGATAGCTCTGGTTTCAGACTTTACTGTTGTTAAAACTATTTTTCAGGGCCTGTGTGCACATAAGACAAGAAGAGTAGGTTCTTTATCTAAGCATTCGGTCCTGACATTAAAACTATTTTTCAGGGCCTGTGTGCACATAAGACAAGAAGAGTAGGTTCTTTATCTGAGCAATCGGTCCTGACTTTTTAAAGCTGAAACAGAATGACACAGTAGATGCCCTGAAGGGCCACAAAGGGCTAGGTGACTTAGTCTCCCCAATTAGACTTCTGGATTGTTGCTCCACAACAGGGTTCTTAATATTTTCTTGTGTTCTGGACCCTTTTGGAAATGTACAATGAAGCCTATGGACCCCTTCTCAGAACATCATTAAATGCATTAAACATTAACCTCAATAATAACATTTTAAATGCATTAAACATTAAAATTAAATTGCATTTATTTTAAATGCAATAAAACAAAACACATGGGATTAAACCAATTATTCTGAAATATAATTATGAAAATAATTTTAAAATATTCACAAACTCCATATTATGACTCCAATTTTACAATAAGGGATATAAAGAGGGGAAGGGAGAAAGTTAAGAGAATGGATATCATGGGCCCATAACCAACCCCATTTCACACTAAAATTTCTTATGAAAGGGCTTTGGTCCTTGACTCAGAAAAAGCCATTGTATACAATACTAGCTGAGACCTGCCTAGGGTAGAACAGGCCTGGATATACAATGAAGAGTCTTCATTAAAAACCAGTGAACCACTGAAATAGGAAACTACACTTTCCCAGCACATCCTGAACAAAGTTAAAGGGAGCCACCATGGCATAATGCAAAAAAAAAAAATGTTCAATGAGAGTAGGAGATCTAAAATCTAGAACTACTTCAGGCACTAATTAGTCCTATGATTCTGGAACATCCATTAATTCTCTGAGTCTCATATAAGAGCATTGCACTACCTAATGGAGAAGGAGGGGCAGGGTCAGGGTAGAATATAACTGTGGGCAGTGCTTTGAAATCAGAGGAGCCAGGATACTTTGCCTCTGGCTGCCTGTGTGGTCTTAAGAAAGTTATTTTACCTCAATTGTAAAAGGATGAATTTGGACTAAATGTTCTCAAAGGCTTCTTCCAGCTGCAAATCTATGATCTGGGGAGCCTCTTCTAACTCTCAATTTTTCTTAATTCACTCTCAGAGTGCACTGATCTTGCCATGAAACTAGCCCCATGACACTTGATCAAAGAGTCCAACTCCTAAGATCATTGAACTAACCGAGCTAAAAGGATCTCAGAGAACTACTAGTTCCATCCCTCATTTTACAGGTGATGCATCTGAGGCTCAGAGGGGAGAAGGACTAGTTACCCAGCTAGGAAATGGAAAAAACAGGACATGAACCCAGTCTTTTGACCTGCTCTGTGAGCTCCAGTGCTCTTACACTATAGCCTTCAATGTTATTAAATTCTAACTCTTGAAACTAACTAGCATAGTGGCCATTTTAGAGAGGGCCAAAAACTCATAACCCTCTTGGGTTATATACAAAAGTATGCTGGAGTCAATTTAAACTATCTCAGGAGTTATTGTTAAAATTTTCAATGTGTGCATTTATACCTTGGAAATCAGCAAACACTACAAAGAAGGGCTTGATTTATTGTTTTGTCAATTATTTGAACTTAAGAAATGATAGAGACCATGTTAATAATTCAGATTATATTTAATAGTCTGTCCTATGTATATATATTTTTTTAATTTTGCAAGGAATCAGCTGTTAAACATTTGCCAGCACATCCCTGGCTATATTATAATCTGAATCATATTATTGCAACTATCTTTCTAAAAAATCAAACCTGCACAAGGAAAAATTTATTTAAAAAATTGAATTGGGCAAAGTCTCTCTTTAAAGAGGCTATCATTTTTTTTAAAACTGAAAAAGTAATTGATTAAATTCTCTGTAAGATGAGTCTGGAGTTAACCATGTTAATTCCAGCTCACTAAGAATAGAATAAGCTACAAATATAATTCCAATATATCCTGATGAAAAGTTAGTTCTTGGTATCTGAATTTGTAGTGGATCTTCTATGTACTGCTTTTTATTTATTATATATGATGTAAATATCTTAAATAATCATTTATTTATCTTGTTTCTGTCACTTATTAAATGGCAGCTGATTTAAGTAATAAATAATAAAACACTGATGGATTTTGCTTTATTTTCAAATACTATGTCTCTTTTTTGAATCTCTAAAGTGAAAGAAAACAGAATCTGTTAAAAGAAGCATTTGTTTCTGTCTGATAGAGGTAATACAGTGTAGTACTAACAAACCTAGATCTAAATCTTATTTTTAACTAATTGTGTGACTGTGGACAATAATAATCTCTATTTCTATACCATTTTAAAGTTTAAAAACAATTTTTTCATGTCAATACTAATAGGCAGATAGCATAAGTATCATTATCCCCATTACAAGTGAGGCAACTGAGATTCAAGGAAGGAGAGTAATTTGCTCAGGGCCACATAGCCCAGTAAGTTTTGGGGCCTGGTTCTTAATCTAGATATCTTAAATAACCAATGTCATAAAGAGAAATTAGGTGAGCAAAATAAATAAATAGACTACCAAAGAGATAAGGGGGAATTCACAGATCTAAATAGAACAAATAATCCCTATTTATAGAAATTAATCTCAAAAATAAATAAAGAAAGCACTTTACCAGACGTTTTTGTATGAAACAAATATGACATGATACCCAAACCAGGAAGGGATAAAACAGAAAGGAAATTTTAGACAAATTTTTATTATGAATACTGATATAAAGCTTTTTAAAAAGATTTTGGCAAGGAGACTAAAATAATTATTCATTATGAGCAGTTTAAATTTATACCAAGTATGCCAGGACAGTTCAACACTGAGAAAACAATTGGTATAAGTAATCATATAAATTTAAAAAAACACATTGTTCATATTCACAAATATAGAAAAAGGCTTTGAAAATTACAATATTCATTTCTGCTAAAAATGCTGAAATATATTTTACAGGGGCATTAACTGATAACTGTTATGTGTAATGGAAAAACCCCATAAATATTTCTAGCAAATTCAGGGGCTAGAACAATACTAGAGCTGGAAAAGATTTCAGAGGCTATCTAGTCAATTCCTCATTTTATAGATGAGAAAATGAAGGCCTAGAGATGTTAAGTGACTTACACTCATGTGAACATCAGAGGTAAGATTTGATCCAGTCCTTTTACTCCATAGTCAGTGATCATTCCACTGTACCAAGGAGTCCTAACATCATAAATACTTGATTAGCAATGAAACAAAAGAAATAATTAAAGATGAAACAAAAGAAATAAATATCAAGGAGTGGGAAAGAGGCAAAATTATTCCTAGTTGCAGATGATGACATACTTAGAAACCTTACAGAATCAAAGAAGAAACTAACCAAATTTAACAATTTAAACAAGCTAATAAGAAATATAAGAAATCCACAAAATTATCACCATTTCTGTATGTTACAGGAAAAATCAGAAGAAAAATATAAAAAGAAAAAGCTTAAAATTATAAAATGCATAAAATATATGGAAACCAATTACAAAGACACATATTAAATGCTTATACAATTATAACTTCAGTCACTACAAAAATAGAGGAAGACCCTAAATAATTAGAGATTTTCAATATGCCCATCAATGTGATTTTTAAATGACATTAAATAAATTAATCTACCGATTTAGTACTATTAAAAAATCAAAAACCCAAGAACTACTTTACAGAACTACACAAAATAAGCATATATGTAGCTTCAGATGCCTGAAGTTAAAGCATCCTTTCTTCTTTTCTTCTAACAAAAACTATACAAGCAGAGAGTTAAAAGAGTTATCAACCCCAGCAATTTATTAGGTAGTTTTAGTCTGCTTTTATGGGAAATATATTGTTTATAGAGAAGTGAGTTAGATGTTAAAATAAAATGTGTATCAAAAAACTTTTTAAAGAAGACCATTATAGAGAGGTGAACCAAGATGGTGGAGTAAAGGCAGAAATTAGCCCCACCTCTCCCCACACCACTCCAAATTCCTTTCAATAATAACTCTAAACAAATTTTAGAGCATCAGAACATCCCAAAAGATGGATTGAAACATTTTCCAGCCAAAAAGAAAGTCAGCCAGAAAAGTCTGTGATTCCAGGCTGAAAGTCTAACATGCAGTCTCGGTGCAGGCTGAGCCAGCACAACCCCAGCCCCAACCCCAACTTGACTTCTGAATCAGCAGCAGAACTGATAGCTTCTAGAGCTCTCAGCTTAGAGACACCAGAGAGGACTTGGAAGGTCAGCCGAAAAAGTCTGTGGCATCAAGGTGGGAGTTTAGCATGTAATCCCAAAGCAGGCTGCACCAGGCTTGACCATTTCCCCTGATCTTAGCATTGGTAAGGTGGAAATTCTGAATCAATAATAGTGCTAGAGGCTTCTAGACCTCTTAACCCAGTAATACCAGGTAGAACTCAGAAAGTCAGTGGAGAGAGGTCTGTGGCAACGGGATAGGAGGCCAATGTTCAGTCCCAGTGCAATCCCACTGCAGACCATACCAGTGCAGCCCCAACCCCAATCCCAAAGCCCAAGTGTCAGCAAAACAGATATCTATTGATTTAGTATATCAGATCTTACAGCTACAGTGGGGACAAGACACACCTAATAGCTCCAGGGCAGAAAAGAGTGCTAGAAGAATTTCTGAAAATAGCTGCACAAAACACCTGAAGTTTGGGACAATACACCCTCCATCCTTTAAACAGAGCCCTACAGTAACAAAGAGTTAAAAATCCAAGTAATAAGCTAGGAAAAAGAGCAGACAACAAAAAAAGTTTCTGATCATTGACAGTTATTATGCTGACAAGGAAGATCAAAACACAAAAATGTTTTGTGAATGATAACTCAGAAAATGAAAACAAAATCAAAGCTCCTATATTCAAAGCCTCCAAGAAAAATAGGAATTGGGCTCAAACCATAGAAGAGCTCAAAAGGGATTTTTTATAAGTAAGAGAAATAGAGAAAAAATAGGAAAAGAATTGACAGTGGTGCAAAAGGAAATGCAAAAGACTATTAAGGAGAGGAATGCCTTAAAAAGCAAAAGTGACCAACTGAGGAAAATAATTCCTTAAAAATAGAGTTAAAAATAGAATTGAGCAAACAGAAGCTAATGACTTTATGAGAAATCACAATACAATAAAGCAAAACCAAAAAAATGAAAAAAATTGGAGGAAAATGTGAAATCACTCATTGGAAAAACAAGTGACCTGGAAAATAGATCCAGAAAAAATAATTTTAACATTATTGCTCTACCTGAAAGTTATGATCAAAAGAAGAGCCTGGACATCATCTTTCAAGAAGTTATTGAGGAAAACTGTTCTGATATTCTAGAACCAGTGTGTAAAATAGACATTTTAAAATTTTACCCTCACCTCCTGAAAGAGATCCCAAAATGAAAACTCCCAAGAATATTATAGCCAAATTCTGGAACTCCCGGGTCAAGGAGAAAACATTGCAAACATTCAGAAAGAAACAATTCAAGTATAGTGGATTCACAGTCTTTCTACATGAAAAGACAAGAGGGCTTGGAATATGATATTCTGAAGAACAATGGAGCTAGGATTACAACCAAGAATCACTTACCCAGCAAAACTGAGTATAATCCTTTAGAGAAAAATGTGGTCCTTCAATGAAGCGGAGAATTTTCAAACATTTGTGATAAAAAGACCAGAGATGGATGGAAAATTTGATTTCCAAATACAGGACTCTGGAGAAGCATAAGGAGGTAATCAAGAAAGTGATATCATAAAGGATATTTAATAAGGTTTATCTCTTTACATTTATATATTTTCTATATGAGAGGATGATATTTGTAACTAATCAGAACTTCCTCATTTTTTCCATTCTTTTTTTTGTAGCTTTTTATTTACAAGTTATATGCATGGGTAATTTTACAGCATTGACAATTGCCAGACTTTTTGTTCCAATTTTTCCCCTCCTTTCCCCCATCCTCTCCCCCCAATGGCAGGTTGATCAATACATGTTAAATATGTTAAAGTATAAATTAAATACAATATAAGTATACATGTCCTAACAGTTATTTTGCTGTACAAAAAGAATCGGACTTTGAAATAGTGTACTATTAGCCTGTGAAGGAAATCAAAAATGCAGGTGAACAAAAGTATAGGGATTGGGAATTCTATGTAATGGTTCGTAGTCGTCTCCCAGAGTTCTTTCACTGGGTATAGCTGGTTCAATTCATTACTGCTCTATTGAAACTTACTTGGTTCATCTCATTGCTGGAGATGGCCACGTCCATCAGAATTGATTATCATATAGTACTGTTGTTGAAGTATATAATGATCTCCTGGTCCTGCTCATTTCCCTCAGCATCAAGAGCTTCCTCATTATTGTGGCAGTTAGAAGGAGTATATATAGACAAAAGCACAGTATGAGATGAATATGTAGGGATAATATATTTTTTAAATGATGAAATTAAGGAGTAAGAGAGAAATATACTAGGAGAAAGGGAAAGGGAGAAATGGAATGGTGCAAATTATTTGTCATAAAAAAAAGAGACAAGAAAAAGCTTTTACAATGGAAGAGAAGAGAGGGAGGAGAGGGTAAGAAAGTGAATTTTTCTTTCATCAGAATTGACTCAAAGAGGAAGTAACATACATACTAACTAGGGGTATAAAAGTCTATCTTATTCTGCAGGAAAATAGGAGGGGAACAGAATATGAGAAAGGGGGAAGAGTAATAAAAGAGAGGGTTTATTGGGGAACTTTTGAGGAAGGACAGGGTGAAAGGAAAGAATAAATGGGGGGAGATACAGTTATCTATAGTAATTGTAAAAAGAATTTTAAAGCAAGTTTCTCTGATAAGGCCTCATTTCTCAACATAGAAGGAACTGAGTTAAATTTATAAATAAAAAAAGAGAGAGAGAGAGCCTTACCCCAGTTGATAAACAATCAAAAATATATGATCTGTGCCCAAAGCACTATAAATGCATGCATATTCTTTGACCTAACAACACCACTACTTGACATGAATATCAAAAGATATTCAGAAAAAAAGAGAAATGACCTATGTATACAAAAAAATATTCACAACAGCTTATCAGAGCACAAAAAATGTGGTGATTCCCATTAAGTGGATAATGGCTCAATAAATTGTGTGTATTTATGATGGAATATTATTATTCTATGGGAAATGATGAGCAAGATGCTCTCAGGAAGTATTAAAAAATATGTAAAATCCTCCATGAGCTCTAAAAGTGAAATGTACTTATACAAAGTATTAGCATTGTTCCAGGATGACCAACTGTGAATGACTTTGCTATTCTCAGTAGTACAATCATCTACGACTACTCTGAAGGACTTATGATGAAAAATCCTGTCCATACCCAAGTTGTGTCTGAATACAGACTGAAGCATTCTCTCTTTCTCTCATTCTCTCTCTCTCCTATCTCTCTTTAACTTAATTTTTCTTGAAGTCCTTTTGGTAGTGGCAAGTGGCAAGTGGCAAGTGGAAACTGAGTAGATGCCCATTAGTTAGGGGATGGCTGAATAAGTTATGGTATATGAATGTTATGGAATATTATTGTACTATAAGAAACAATCAGCAGGATGATTTGAGAGAGGCCTAGAGAAACTTACATGAACTGATGCTAAATGAAGGAAAACACTGTACACAGCAATAGCAAGATTATATTATAATTAACTGTGGTGGACTTGGCACTTTTTAACAATGAGGTGACTCAGGTCAATGCCAATAGACTTGTGATGGAGAGAGCCATCTGCATTCAGAGAGTTGATTATGGGGACTAAAATGTGGATCACAACATAGTATTTTCACCTTTTTGTTGTTATTGTTGTTTGCTTGCTTGTTTTTTTTTTCTATTTCTTCCCATCTTGATCTGAGTTTTCTTGTATAGCATGATAAATGTGGAAATATGTTTAGAAGAATTGCACATATTTAACCTATATTGGATTAGTTGCTTTCCGGTGGAGGAGAGAGGAGAGTTTGGAGGGAGAAAAATTTGAAACATAAGGTTTTTGCAAGGATAAATGTTTAAAATTATCTGGGGATATATTTTGAAAAATAAAAAGCTATTATTATTTTTAAAATAATTTCAAAAAAGACCATTCTAAGAACAAACCATAAAAACACAATTTCAGTACAGATAATGACAGGAGAGATAGAATTAAAAGGGCAGATTAGAGGCAGCAATCTAGCTAAGTTTTCTTGACATTCTCCTCTGAACAAAAAGGAGAACCAACCAGAGGTCAGGGTAAGAAATTTTTCAGTTCAAGACAACTTAGGAGATTTGTAAGAAAAATTTAATATCCTATGTAAGAACTGGAATTGTAGACTTCAGAAGTATCTGAGATAGGAATAACAGTAGCTTCTGGTGCTCTCAGTCTAGAAATTATAAGATTATTGAACAAATGGTGAGAAATGGATTACAGGAGATTCTGAGCTGAAACTGGTTCAAGGCTGGATACTGTTTGACAATTCCAGCCTATATACAAATCTGAGTATCAATTCCAGAGTAGAGAAGAACATTAGCACTTGTTACTTTAGAGAAGTAGGAGCCTTCCTGGGTAAAGAGCAGAGCTCAGACCAGGAGAGCAAAGAGCATACCTCTTCCCAAATAACACCATCTCACAAATACCAAAAAACTCACAAAATTCCTGATGTAGCAGGACAAAAGTATTTGAAGTCTTAGTCAGTACTTTCTTCTATCCCCCAACAAAGCAAAGCCCAACTCAAGAAATAAACTAGGAAAATTGAACAAACAACTCCCCTTCCAAAAAAAAAAACAACACCTAATCCTAAAAATATATTATAGTGACTGAAAAGACCAAGATACAAACTCAGAAGATAACAATCTGAAAACAACTATAAGCAAAGCCTCAAAGGAAAAAATTGGATATAATACCAACAAGAATTCCTGGAAGAGTTAAAGAATCAATAAGAGTGGCAGAGGAAAAATTGAAAAAAGAAACTAGAATGATGCAAGAAATGTATTTTTAAAAAACTAACAACTGGGTAACAAAAATACTTTTTAAAATGACACTTTGAAACAAATTAGCCAAATGGTTTTTTAAAAGGCACAAAAATTTGCTGAAGAAAAGAACTTCTTTAAAAAAACAGAATTTGCCAAATGGAAAAAAAGAGATATGAAAACTCACTGAAGAAATAATTCCTTAAAAGTCAGAACAAGACAAGTAAAAGATAATAACTCCGTGAGAAATCAAGAAACAACAAAAAAGTCAAAAGTAGAAGAAAATATTAAATATCTCATTGGTAGTCATTTAAAATCACCCTCAGTCATTACTGATTAGAAAAATGCAAATTAAAACAACTTTGAGATGTCATTTTACACCTATCATATTGACTAAAATGATGAAGGGAAGAATAACAAATGTTGGAAGGGATGTGGAACAACTGGGCCCTTAATTCATTGTTGATAGATCTGTGAGTTGTTCTAACCATTCTGGAGAACGACTTGAAATCATACCCAAATAGTAAATAAACTGTCTCTACCTTTTGACCCAGCAATATCTCTGTTTCCCCAAGATCATTAGGTAAAAAGGAAAAGAATCTGTAAGTTCTAAAATATTTATAGCAGCTCTTTATAGTGGCAAGGGACTGGAAATCTTGGAGGTGCCCATCAATAAGGAATGGCTGAACAAATTGTGTTATATTATCATGACAGAATACTGCTATGTTAAAAGAAATTATGAGATCAATAGTTTTAAAAAAGCATGAAGAGAACTCCATGAAATAATAAAAGGTGAAACAAGCAGAACCAAGAGAACATTGTATACAATAACAATAATATTGTTTTAAGAACAGCTTTGAGCAACCAAGTGATTCTGACTATTATAAATACCTAAATTAACCACAAGATCCCATGAAGGACAAAGTTACACAATAACTTTGCTGTATATTTGAAAGAAATATCCAGTTGTACATAATGGATCTGCAATGTCAGGTGTAATCCTCCTCTTTCCTATTCCATTTTGTCATGAAAATGTTTGTTTTATTTCTAAAGTTCAAAATAAAAAATAAATTTAAAAAAATATTTTAATAAAAAATAAAATCTTCAAAAATTAAAAGTTGCCAGTGTTAATAACAATCTCCACTGGGACTATTTTCTATTGATGAGCATTGAAATTTAATGGGTATTGAAGCCAATTTCACAATACTTTTAGTAGTAATGGAAACACATTAATGAATCAAAAAAGCAGATAAGCCTACTAATAACTTTTCTTTTAATCCATTCATCACAAATCCCTATAACTATTATCATTTAGCCCTCATTCTGTAGCCTATTCAAAAGAAAATATCACATCAAATGTTCTCTCCCTAGTTTTCCCTCTACTAATCCTGCCCAAAAGGGAAATAAAGTTAACTAGGACCGTTTCTATTAAAAAGAAAATAAAAAGAAATATCTCACTGGAAAAACAAGTGACCTTAAAAATAGATCCAGGAGAGATCATTTAAAAATTATTAGACTACCTAAAAACAAGGATTTTTTTAAATCCCATACATTATTTTTCAAGAAATTATTATGTAAAACAGCCCCAAAATTCTAGACCCAAAGGGTAAAATAAAAATTGAAAGAATCCACCAATCACTTCTTAAAAGAGATCCTCAAATAAAAACTCCCAGGAATAGTAAAGCCAAATTCCGGAGCTCTCGAATCAAGGAGAAGATATTACAAGCAGCCAAAAAAAGGAAAAAAATATTAAGCATACAGAGTCAAGGACTGCACAAGATTTAGCAGCTTTCACATTAAAGAAATGGAGGGCTTAGAATATGGCATTCCATGAGGCAAAGCAGCTAAGACTACAACCAAGAATAACCTACTTAGCAAAACTGACTGGTTTCTTTCAGAGGGAAAAGATGTACATTGAATAAAATAAGATTAAACTATTTATATGCCTATATGGGAAGATAAAATATGTAAGCCCTAAAAATTTTATTATCATCAGGACAGTTAGAAGAAGAATATTTAAAGAGGATGACTATGAGTTGATTATGTTGGGATCATCTCAAAATAAATGAAGTGCTAAGAAAGGGGATTGGAAGAAGGAGATAGAAGAATAGGGAAAATTATCTCATACAGAAAAAGGCACTAGAGGAAGAATTTTACAGTGGAAGGCAAAATGAAGAGGGATGGTGGCCAATATTGGACCTCACTTTCACCAGAATTGGTTCAAAAAGGGAAGAATGTGGGTGTGTGTGCATATGTGTGTGTACGTGTGTGTATACATACATATATATACATATATGTATGTATATATAATACATGTATACACACATACTCAGTTATATTTAGAAATCTATCTTGCCCAATAGGGAAGTTAGAGAAAACAAGGATAATAAAAAAGAGGGGGATGACAAAAGGAAGGGCAAATTAAGGGAAGCAGTAATCAGAAACAAAACAGACTTAAAGAGAGATGTTTAAAAGAGAAAAATAAAGAAAAGAAAATAGGATGAAGAGAAAGAATAATCATTACTGAATGTGAATAGGATGAGCTTCACCCACAAAACAGAAGCAGACAGCACAATGCATTAGAAATCAGAATTCAACAATATGTTGTTTATAGGAAATACATGTGAAATAGAGAGATAAACACAAAGTTACAATAAGGAGCTAGAAAAGAATCTGTTCTGTGTCAGCTGAAGTAAAAAAGTCAAGGGTAGCAAACATGATCTCAAAAAATAGATTTAATTAAAAGAGTTAAGCAGGAAAACTGTATCTTAATAAAAGGTGTCATAGATAATAAATTCTTTTTTTTTTTCATTTTATTATAGCTTTCTATTGACAAAACATATGCATAGGTAATTTTTCAACATTGACCCTTGCAAAAACTTCTGTTCCATCTTTTCCCCTCCTTCCCTCCTCCATCCCCTTCCCTAGATGGCAGGTAGTCCCATACATGTTAAATATGGTAAAGTGTAAGTTAAATACAATATATGTATATGTGTGTGTATATATATATATTTATACAGTTATCTTGATACATAAGAAAAATCAGATTTAGAAAGAAGGTAAAAATAATCTGAGAAGAAAAACAAAAATGCAAGCAAACAATAACAGAAAGAGTGGAAATGCTATGTTGTGGTCCACACTCATTTCCCAATGTTCTTTTGCTGGGTGTAGCTGGTTCTGTTCATTACTGATCAATTGGAACTGATTTAGGATCCTTTCATTGTTGAAGAGAGCCACGTCCATCAGAGTTGATCCTCATATAGTATTGTTGTTGAAGTGTATAATGATCTCCTGGTTCTACTCATTTTACTCAGCATCAGTTCATATCAGTCTCTCCAAACCTCTCTGTATTCATCCTACTAGTCATTTCTTACAGAACAATAATATTCCATAACATCCATATACCACAATTTACCCAACCATTCTCCAACTTATGGGCATCCGTTCAGTTTCCAGTTTCTGGCCACTACAAACAGGGCTGCCACAAACATTTTGGCACATGTGGGTCCCTTTCCCTTTTTTAAGATCTCTCTGGGATATAAGCCCAGTAGTAACATTACTGGGTCAAAGGGTATGCACAGTTTGATAACTTTTTGAGCATAGTTCCAAATTGCTCTCCAGAATGTTTGGATCCATTCACAATTCCACCAACAATGTATCAGTGTCCCAGTTTTCCCACATTCCCTTCAACATTCAGCATTATCTTTTCCTGTCATCTTAGCCAATCTGAGAGGTGTGTAGTGGTATCTCAAAGTTGTCTTAATTTGCATTTCTCTGATCAATAATGATTTGGAACACCTTTTCATATGAGTAGAAATAGTTTTAATTTCTTCATCTGAAAGTTTTCTGTTCATATCCTTTGACCATTTATCAATTGGAGAATGGCTTGATTTCTTATAAATTAGAGTCAATTCTCTATAGAAATGAGGCTTTTATCAGAACCTTTGACTCTAAAAATGTTTTCCCAATTTATTGCTTCCCTTCTAATCTTGTCTGCATTAGTTTTGGTTGTACAAAAGCTTTTTAACTTGATATAGTCAAAATTTTCAATTTTGTGATCAAAAATGATCTCTAATTATTCTTTGGTCACAAATTCCTTCCTGCTCTACAGGTCTGAGAGGTAAACTATCCTATGTTCTTCTAATTTATTTATAATCTCATTCTTTATGCCTAGATCATCAACCTATTTTGAACTTATCTTGGTGTACAGTGTTAAGTGTGGGTCAGTGCCTAGTTTCTGCCATACAAATTTCCAATTTCCCCAGCAGTTTTTGTCAAATAGTGAATTCTTATCCCGAAAGTTGGAGTCTTTGGGTTTGTCAAATACTAGATTGCTATAATTATTGACTATTTTGTCCTGTGAACCTAACCTAACCTGATCAACTAGTCTATTTCTTAGCCAATACCAAATGGTTTTGGTGACTACTGCTTTATAATATAGTTTTAGATCAGGTACAGCTAGGCCACCTTCATTTGATTTTTTTTCATTAGTTCCCTTGAAATTCTTGATCTTTTGTTCTTCCAGATGAATTTTGTTGTTATTTTTTCTAGGTCATTAAAATAGTTTCTTGGGAGTCTGATTCGTATAGAACTAAATAAATAGATTCATTTAGGTAGTATTGTCATCTTTATTCGCTCGACCTATCCAAGAACACTTGATATTTTTCCAGTTGTTTAGATCTGACTTTATTTATGTAGAAAGTATTTTGTAGTTTTGCCCATATAGTTCTTGACTTTCCCTTGGCAGATAGATTCCCCAAAATTTTATACTATCAACAGTTATTTTAAATGGAATTTCTCTTTGTATCTCTTGCTGTCGGATTTTGTTAGTGATGTATAAAAATGATTATTTCTAAAGTTAAAACGTTGTCTCTCTGTATTTGAAGTGTTTCTCACTGTTTGGGGCTGCTCAGAGGAACCACCTCTTGGTTAGGAAATAAGACCATGGCCATCATAAAACTCTGATAAGAATGATGATGATGAAAACTATAATTCATTTGAATCAAAATGGTTTTAAGCTGAAGAAGAAAGAGGAGGAATAAAATTTTCTATATCTAAATCTATCTACAACTATATTCACCAAGCTAGATAGCTGGTTAGATAAAAGGCCCTATCTGAGAGAGATATACATACATGTATATATGTGTTTGTCTATATCTATATTTGCATCCATCTCTGGTAAAGGCCTTTTATTCAACATAGGTATATAAATGTATCTACATATTTCATTATATTATATATAAATATAAGCATTATAATATAGAATGATAATATATTTATGATTATAAATAAAATACAAATCTTATAAAATAATCTATATATCTCTGATAAAGATTTTATATACTATATAATTAATATGATGCATAATATAGAATTTTTATCAGATACTTGATGCAAAGATTTGTCCTGACAGCTTCTAATAGTTACTGATTTTGTTCCATGCTTTTCAATTTCTTATAACACAAATGATCTATTTAAAATTTTATATTTTCCTCTACTCCTTGTTCAGAAAATCTTGTTCTTCCTATAGCCATCACTGTCAAAGAGAATGCCATGCATTTTCTTTCTAATTTATTAAAAATGATGTGACCTTTTATATTCAAGCAAAATATTCATTTTGAGGTTACTGTGGCAAATGGTAAAAGTTATTGGTCTATATTTGCCAAACCTATTCCTATTTTTTGATTCAGGTCTTGTCCAAAAGGAATATTTTTCTTGTAAATAGTTTATGATTTCAGGTTGACTGAATAATAGGTCATTGAGTTGGATGATTTCTGATTTTTCCTTATCTAGTCTCTTTTACTGATCTACTTTCCTGTGTGTTTTTTTTTAAGACCAGTACCAAATAGCTTCCAGGCTTATTGTCTTATAAGTCTTGGAAATGTTATTTCTTTTTTGTTTTTCCTTTCTCCATGATTTTTCTTTAAATCCTAGATCTTTTATTCCTCCAAATGAATTTCATTATTATCTAACTCTATAGAGTAACTGCTTTATACTTGGATTGATAGAACACTGAATATGCAAATTGATTTGTGTAGTATTGTGTGTATGTGTGTAGCTGAATCATGATTAATAAATGGAAAATGGAATAGCTAGTTAGTTCAATAAACATTTATTAAATATGTACTATATGCCAGACTCTATGTTAAGCATTAGGGATATAAAAAGAGGTAAAGGATAGTCCCTGTCCTGAAATGCTCACAATCTAATTATGAGGGGAAGGGAGAGGCAATAAGCAAACAAAAATGCACAAAGAAAGCAATGTCTCAGGATAAATAGAAAATAAAAAGAGAAGAAAGCAGAATTAAGAGAGATTGGAAATGGCTGCCTGTAGGAGGTAGACTTTTAATTGGAACTTGAAGGAAGCCAGAGAAATTTTTGAGATGTAAATTATGCTAATAAAAGCACATTAGAAGATCATTGGATGGACATCGCAATTTATTTCCTCTTCTGCTAATCTGGGCAGTCTATATTTTTGTGTTTATTCCTTCATTTCACTTAGGTTATTAAATTTATTGGCGTAAAGTTGGGCAAAGTCACTCCTAATAATTGTTCTAATTTCCTCTTCATTGGTGGAAAGTTCTCCCTTTTCATTTTTGAGATTAACAATTTGATTTTAAGATGGATACTGTAAAGAAGAAGCTCTGGAAAAAGGTGAGACCTTGAGGTTAGCAGAACTGAGTTCAAATCCTGGCTCCTAGCATTTAAAATGAAGGTTTACTTCATTTGAAGTAAATGTAGTAATGAAGAAGTAAATGAAGTAATGAAAAAGGTTTTTTCTTCACAGGGAGGCACATGACAGATGGCTCAGTAAATCAAGCTCTGTGCCTGGAGTCAGGATAAACCTGAGTTCAAAACCAGCTTCAGATACTCACTAGCTCTGTGATGCTGGACAAGTCATTTGACTCCTGTTTATCTTAACCTAAAAGAGAAGGAAATGGCAAACTACTCCATATTTTTCCTAGGAAAACCCATATGGGGTCACAAAGAGCCAGACACAAGTGAAAGCGACAAGTGACATTGCTCTGGGCCCTTCAGTTGTGAAAAGCCCCTTCCTCAAAAATCATCCTATGCAAGTATTATTTGCATATTTTCTGCCTAAGTGTATTTACTGGTATAACTATTATTATTACTATTTTAGAGATGAAGAAACTGAGAATATAAGAGAAAAAATACTACCTGTCAGAGGTCACAGAATCATAGACTTAAAGTTGTAAGGGATAAAAATGAACACTCGAACTCCCTTATTTAGAAATGGAAAAGCTGAGGCTGAAAGTAGCTGCCCATGAAAACAAAGATTTTAAATATCTGAGGCAAGGTTTAAACCCATCTCTTCACTTCACATCTAGCTCCTGATCCACTATGTCATGATAACACAAGCTGAAATCCTCGCTTATTACTGGCTGACTTACTGAACAAGCCACTTAGTGTCCTCATCTGTAAAATGGGCATCATAATATTTGAATTATATACTTCATTAGGTTGTTTTGAGGAGAAAAGGCACTTTACAAAGCTTAAAGGGCAATGTGAATTAGTATGGTTATTTAATTTTCTACATCTCTTTCAATGGTATTCAGAAAGAAACAGTCCTGTGGCCACTTGTTATTCCTTGACATTTAATATTCTATAAACTCTTGTACAGGTGGATTAAAAAACATCCTTTGTATTTAAATAAAAGTATTGGGTTGAAAGGTAATCTTTTCTAGCACTCTCCTGGCAGAGCAGAGAATACTGCTTGTCATGAGCAAGATGAGCTAAAAGATCTGTTTTCTCAGCCTCTGATCTCAAAGACTTCTCCAGGTTTCATGGTAACAAATAGACTTCTAAGCCAAAAGGGTAAGGACTCCCTCTCAATGAGTGTCTTTTGGGGGCCAAAGTATCATGATCACAATCTTCTCAAGAGGCCCTTACAGAATATATAATTAAAATGATAGCTAGTATTTCTATAGCTCTCTAATGTTTTCAAAGGACATTATAAATACAATCTTATGTGTTCTTCACAATAATCCTTAGAGGTGGGATATTATTATTATCCCCATTTTACAGAGGGGGAAACCGAGGCAAACAGTAGTCAAGCAGCTTGCTTGTATAGAAAGAGTCTGAGGTTGGATTCACACCCAAGTCGTCTTGACCCCAAGATCAATGCTGCACTACCTACCTGACATATATCGTGATTTTGGAATTACCATCATGATGCTATCATAAAATTTGAGAAGAAGAAAAGTTACTAGAATGCTTTTTTTAACACAGGGGATGCTATAAATCGCTTCTTTAGAAGAATAGTGTTAATATTAGTGAAACAATGTCAAGGAAGTAGAAAAAAGGTGTAAAATTTCCTTAGGATAGTAAGCCTTGAGCTTTAAAATCATACATTATTAAAATAGAAACAAAGTATTCCAGGCAACACTTGATAGTTTGTTTTGATGGCTCTTAAAATTGGTGGGGACACAGTAGAAATTACATGTGTGGATACTAGTAACACATTTGAATCAGTATTTGAAAATGTTCCTGGTAGAATTCAAATAGGCTTGGAATTCAAGCACTGTCACACAGATTGAAATCTGTGTAAATGACTAAAAATTCTAACTAGTGAAGTATTGTATTTGGCCAGGAGAATTTGACAGAGCTTATGTCATCTAAAACGGATGAATAAAATACCTAGAATTATCATTACAAAACCAGAATTTGTGCTGCCCCTCCATTGATCAGAGGTCATGTAGCACTCACAGTTTGTTTTTCAGTATTATTGTATAACTCCTCCTCCTGATTCTATTCATTTCATTCTTTATCTTTTTATACATCTCAAAAATTATTCATTTTCACAATATTGACATTTCAGGATAAATTTTTCTTCTAGTTCAGCTCATTTCCCTGTATCAGTTCAAATATCTCTTTCCACATCTGTTTTTTATGAATGGACAATTTTCAGATGAAGAAATTAAAGCCATTTCTAGTTCTATTAAAAATGCTCTAAATCACTATTGATTAGAGAAATGCAAATTAAAACAACTCTGAGGTAATATTTCACACGTCTCAGACTGGCTAAGATGACAGGAAAAGATAATGATAAATATTGGAGAGGATGTGGGAAAATTTGGGCACTAACGCATTGTTGGTGGAATTATGAAATGATTCAAACATTCTGGAGAACAATTTGGAACTATGCCTAAAAGGCTATAAAAACTGCTCATACCCTTTTGTCCAGCAGTGTCTTTACTGAGTCTATATCCCAAAAAGATAATAAAAGATGGGAAAGGACCCACATGTGCAAAAATGTTTGTGGCAGCCCTTTTTGTGGTGACAAGGAACTGGAAACTGAGTGGATGCCCATCTGTTGGAGAATGTCTAAATAAGTTATGGTCTATGAATGTAATGGAATATTACTGTTCTGTATGAAAGATTGGAAAGATTTCAAAAAAGCTTGGAAAGACTTACATGAACTGATGCTGAGTGAAATGAACAGAGCCAAGAGAACATAGCACACAGCGACAAAATTATGTGATGATCAACTGTGATGGACTTGGCTCTTTTCAACCATGAGGTGATTCAAGACAATTCCAATAGACTTGGGAATGAAAGTGCCATCTGCATCCAGAGAGAGAACTATGGAGACTAAATGTGCATCGAATCATAGTATTTTCATTTTTTATTGTTGCTTGTTTACTTGGGATCTTTTTTTGTCTTTCTTGTGTTTTTTCCCTTTTGATCTGATTTTTCTTGCACAGCATAATGCATATGGAAATATGTTTAAAAGAATTGCACATGTTTAATGTACATCAGATTGCTTGCTGTCAGGGAGGGGGAAAGGGGAAAAGAAGGAGAAAAATATGGAACACAAGTTTTTTAAAAGTTAATGTTAAAAAACTATCTTTGCATTTGTTTAAAAAAATAAAATGCCATTAAAAAATGTAGAGAGCCAGAACTCTGGAGAAGTATACTTGAAACAAAGTGTTAACTCTGTGGAATTGATGAGATGATGGTTCTCTAGTTCACATATATACTTAGTACTTAGTATGGTGACGTAATGGTTCTCTAGTTCACACATACTCAATATACTGTAATGATGTAATCATACTAAGGTATTTAAGGGCTGAGAAGGACTGGAAAAGAGACATTCCATCTTTGACCAGCCTCATGGTGGTTGTTCCGCCTCCTTCACTCCTCCACTAAGACCCAAGGACTTGGGCTGGTCCCCAAGGTCCTCCAGAAAGCTAGCCTCAACATTACAAATAATAACTTTTTTAATTAAAGAAATGCAAATACAAACAACTCTGATGTACGACTTCACATCTATCACATAGACTAATATGACCAAAAAAAAGGAAAAATGATAGATGTTAGAGAGGTTGTGGGAAAGCTGGGTCACTAATGCACTATTGATGGAACTGTGACCTGATCCAACCATTCTGGAGAGCAATTTGGAACTATGCCCAAAGAGCAACTTAACTGTTTTGATCCAACAAAACTACAAAGAGATCATAAAAAATGGAAATGTATCTAAAATGTTAATACCAGTTCTGTTCATGGTAGAAAAATATGGGAAACTGATAGAGGTACATCAATCGGGGAATGGCCGAGCAAGCTGTGATGTATGGATGCACTAGAATACTAATGTGCAATAAAAGTGATAAAAAAAAGGTAAATTTCAGAAAGACCTTGAATGACTTGTACAAAATGATGCAAAGTAAAGTAAGCAGAACCAGGAAAACATTGTACATAATATTAGCATTGTATGATGATCAACTATGAATGTCTCAGCTCTTCTCAGCAACGCAATAATCCAACACAAGTACAAAGGACTCAGGATGGAAAATGCTATCCATATTCAGATAAAGAATTAATGGGCTCTGAATGTAGATTGAAGCATACTTTTTCCACTTATTTTATTCTTTCTCATGGATTTTTCCTCTTTTGACCTGTTTCTTCTTTCAAAACTGTGACTAACACAGAAATATATTTCCCATGATAGTGCCTGCATAATCTATATCAAATTAACTGCTGTTTTCAAAAGAGGGAGATGAGGGAGAGAGAAAACTTTGGAACTCAATAATCTTATTTAAAAAAGAATGCTAAAATGATCTTGAAGTGTAAATAAGAAAAATAAAATACTATTATAAAGAAAAAAAGAAATCATCTGTCTCTTAATTTCTTACAACCTAATAGTCATCCATCACATTCATAGACCATGATTTGTTCAGCCAGTTCTCTAAACCAAATCAATATATTCCTTAATACTTGCTGATAGTGATGTGAAGGAACGTGCAGAAGAAAGCTAGCAAAAATAATCTTGGAGAATATGGCTGAGGGTTAAGAAATGAGAGAAGTAAAAAGTATTTAGTGTCACTAATTGTCATTATTCATCCTTTTTTCTCAAAGAAGACAAATGACATCTTGATTCAAGATAACACTAGCTATAAAGTCCGATCCATGGCAAGTGAATTCACTCCAGGAATGCCTTACAAATGAAATTAACTAAAAGGCAAGAAAAAATGGTTATCAATATGGAAACCATTTCAGAAATACCAGTCTATATAATAAGATCATTGATTGGTCAGAGAAAAAGTCATAATTAATACCAATTTAGAAGAAAAAAGAGAGATCAAGAGAAAAACAAAATATATAACTGTTCCAAACTGACCTATTTTTGAAAAAATTGTTGACTTTAAAAAGTGAGAAATGAATGTAACTAATGATATCCATTCTGCTTATTGACATATAAAGAACTGATCTAGGAATGCTCTAGAGGCCCCTTTTGAATATCCTGGCTCTTACTACTGGAAGGCCAGGTAGGTCAGATTTCACTCCTCCTCCAAGACCTTCAGGTACTTAGAAAGGGGTTTAGGATGTTTAGACTATCTGCCAAAGGTTCCAGTTCCTACAAATGGTATTCCCCCAAGAGCCCCCGCAGCTCAGTTCCATTTAAGCATTAACAATTGGATTAGCTTTTACAAAGGAATATCTATTTCAAACAGTATAATCACAAATATATAAATTTACTCCCCCCAACTCAGGGAACATAATCTCCCTTCCATCTTGAAGCAACCACCTCAGTCTCTGGGGAAGAGATTAGGTTTATAGCTTGGCTAATTTCTATATGTAATGCAGATTCCAAGGCCAGAAACTCCTTCAGGAATCCTGGCTTCTCAACGTTTTCCTGACAGGTTGGAGGGGGCTACCTCCTAGTTGGCAGCTTAAACTTTCAGATTTGGGGATGATCATTGGATACTCAAAACTGTAGCCAAATGATACAGAATACAAACACCCTCAGACTCATTCCTTGGAGGCTATTCCTACCCATGCGGGAGGGAAATGCAAAATGAGGAGGGGAAACAGGACTTCTTCTAGGAGCAGGTGTCTCCATGTTAGGAACTCCGGGAATGTCTAAAGTTGGGCATGTTGTGCAATATGGGCTTTTTTCAAAGGTCCCTTACAGACATTTATTAGAGAATTTTGACAGATATAGAAACAACCCAAAGAGTCCAGAAACTCCTCAACCAAAAGAAAAATTTATCTTTCTAAGAAGCAGAAACTTAGCAACCAAGAATTATGGAGGAAAAAAAGTTTGTCAGCAAGAGGGGGAAGGTGAAAGATTTTGAGTACCATTGCTTCACTATACAACAAAAATTTATGAAAGACAAAATGAACCAATGTGGGGCATGGCATTAGACCCATCTGAAGCAAATCAGTCCAAAATCATTTATAGATCAAACTGAGAAGAGAACAACAGATAGATGTGAAATGAAACAATGGACCAACATTTCTATAATAATTTATTTTCATTAATAATGACTGAATTCACCACAAGTAAAATCCACTACCTTAGAAATTGAATTGCTATATAGGGAAGTAGCAGCAGTGCTCAACAGAGCTGGGAAAAGCAACTGGGCCTGACAAAATGAATTTAGAGGAAATCAAAGCTGGATTGACACAGTTTTGAAAATAACCAAGGACCATTTTTAACAGTATCTCAAAAAGGAGAAAATTTTTAAAAGAGAGAATGCGAGAGAAAGAAAAAAAGAAAGAGAAAGAGAGAGGAGGAAGGAAGGAAGGAAGGAAAGAAGGAAGGAAGGAAGGAAAGAAGGAAGGAAGGAAGGAAGGAAGGAAGGAAGGAAGGAAGGAAGGAAGGAAGGAAGCGAAAGGAGGAAAGGAAGGAGGGAAGGAAGGAAGGAAGGAAGGAAGGAAGGAAGGAAGAGAAAGAAAGAAAAAGAAAGGAAAGAAGGAAGGAAGGGGGAGAGAGAGAGAGAGCAAGGAAAGAGGAAGGAAGAAAAAAGGAAGAAAAGAAAGAAAGGAGGAAGAAAGGGAGGAAGAAAAGATAATAAGCATGGTAACTTTACCAAAAAATATGTTTGGAAACTACCAATGTAGTTCCAATAATTTTATTTATTTATTTTTAATGAACATTGTTTTATGAATCATATTGGGAGAGAAAAATCAGAGCAAAGGGGAAAAACCATGGGAGAGATTAAAAAAAAAAAACAGAAAAAAAGAAGTGAACGTAATATGTGTTGATTTACATTCTGTCTCCTTAGTTCTCTTTCTGCATGCAGATGGCATTTTCTGTCCAAAGACTATAGGGATTGCTTTGGGTCACTGAACCACTGAAAAGAACCAAATGTTTCATCATTGATCATCCTACATTCTTGCTCCTATTGTGTACAATGTATTCTTGATTCTATTTATTTCATTCATCATCAGTTCATATAAAACTTTCCAGGGCTTTCTAAAATCAACTTGTTCATCATTTTTAATAGAACAATAATATTCCATTACCCTTGCATAGCACAGCTTGTTCAGCCATTCCCCAACTGATGGGCATCTACTCATTTTCCAATTCTTTGCTACCACAAAAAGAGCTGCTACAAGCATTTATGTGCATGTGGGTCCTTTTCCCTCCTTTATGATTTCCTTGGGATATAGACTCAGTAATGGCACTGCTGGGTGAAAGGGTATGTATACTTTTATAGCCCTTTGGGCATTGTTCCATATTGCTCTCCAGAATGTTTGGATCATTTCACGACTCCACTAACAATGCATTAGTGTTCCAGTTTTCCCACATACCCTCCAGCATTTACCATTATTTTTTCCTGTTAGCTTAGCCAATCTGAGAGATGTGAGGTGGTATTTCAGAATTTTTTTAATTTGCATTTCTAATGCAATAATGATTAATTATCTAATTAATAATGATTTAGAGCATTTTTCATAGATGGCTTTAATTTCATCATCTGAAAATTGTTCACATGCTTTGACCATTTATCAACTGGGGAATGACTTATATTTTTATAAATTTGACCCTGTTCTTTATCTATTTTAGAAATGAGCCCTTCAAAAATACTAGCTGTAAAGTTTTTTTCCCAGCTTTGTACTTCACTTTTGATCTTGTTTCTATTGATTTTGTTTATGCAAAAACTTTTTAGTTTAATGTAATCAAAATTATCCCTTGTTCTTCTAATTTGTTATGATATCATCCTTAATGCCCAAATCATGTATCCATTTTATCTTTATTTTGGTATGGGGCATGAAATGTAGATCTATGTAGAGTTTCTGACATGTTATTTTTCCAGCTTTCCCAGCAATTTAAGTCCAATGATGAGTTCTTATTCCAGGAGCTGGAGTTTGGGGTTTATCAAATATTAGATTGCTATAGGCCTTGATTATTTTGTCATGTGTCTCTATTCCACTGATCCACCACTCTATTTCTTAGCCAGGACCAAATGGTTTGATGACTGCTGCTTTATAATATAGTTTTAGGTTTGGTACTGCTAAATCATCATTCTTTGTAAGTTTTTTCTCATTAATTACCTTGCTATTATTTACTTTTGGTTCTTCCAGATGAATTTTGTTATTATTTTTTCTAGTTCTATAAAATATTTTTTTGGCAGTTTGATTGTTATGGCACTGAACAAGTAGACCAATTTAGGCAGAATTGTCATTTTTATTATATTAACTCAGCCTAGCCATGAACAACTGATATTTTTCCAGTTGTTTAGATCTGACTTTATTTGTATGAAAAGTGCTTTATAATTTTGTTCAGAAAGTTCTTGGGTTTGTCTTGGCAGGTAGACACCCAAGTATTTTATTTTGTCCACAATAATTTTAAATTAGATTTCCCTTTCTATCTCTTGCTGATGGATTTTTTCAGTAATATATAGATATGTTGATGAATTAGGTGGGTTTATTTTATATCCTGCAACTTTGCTAAAGTTATGAATTGTTTCCAATAGGTTTTTGGATGATTTTCTTAGGATTCTATAAGTATATCATCATATCATCTGCAAAGAGTGGTAATTTTATTTCTTCATTGCCTATTTTAATTCCTTTAATTTCTTTTTCTTTTGTTATTGCTAAAGCCAGAATTTCTAGTACAATACTGAGTAATAGTGGTGATAATGGGCAGCCCTGATCTTACTGGAAATGCATCCAGGTTCTCTCCGTTACAAATAATGCTTGCAGTGGGTTTTAGATAGATGCTGTTTATTATTTTAAGAAAAGATCCCTTTATCCTTATACTTTCTAGTGTTTTTAATAGGAAAGGATGCTGTACTTTGTCAAAAACTTTTTCTGCATCTTCTGAAATTTTCATATGATTTCTATTGGTTTTGTTATTTATATGGTCAATTATGATCATAGTTTTCCTGATATTGAACTAGCCCTGCATTCCTAATATAAATCCCACTTGGTCATAGTGTGCTGATAAGTTGTTGTAATCTCTTTGTTGATTGTTTATTTAAAATTTTTGCATCAATATTCAATAGGGTAATTGGTCTAATTTTCTTCCTCTATTTTGGCTTTTCATGATTTAGGCATCAATACCATAGAAGGAATTTGGCAGTACTCCTTTATTTTTCCAAATAGTTTACATAGTATTGGAATTAATCGTTCTTTAAGTATCTGATAGAATTATATCAATGTATTTCCACTGTAACTACCAATGCATTCGTCCAGTTTCCCCAATCTAAAGTCTTTAATTTAAAAAAAAAATCTATTACTGATTTCAGATTCCTACTAGCTGTGTGACCCTAGGCAAGTCACTTCAGTCAACTTCTTGCCTCAATTTCATTATCTATAAAATGAGCTGTAGAAAGAAATGGCAAATCACTCCAATATCTTTGCAAGAAAACTCCAAATGTGAGTCATAAAGAGTTAGTTATGAATAAAAATGACTAAATAACAAATTACATATTGATAACATCATTGATAAAAATAGAAAAAAGGACAATCAGATTTTTGTACATGAATCTATACTATAAAATATTTCATCATGGTAACATAATTGGCTAATGACAGAAATTATGTAGCTGGTACCCAGACATTGCCTCATGATGGGGCCCTTTTTCCTGACATTGATTATATTGACTTGAAGTGTAAATTTGCTTTGCTAAGGAAACTTATTTACCAATGAAAACAAATCAATGATAATTGATGTTTGATTATTTGTATAACTTTGGGTAAGACACTTAACCTCTTTGAGCCTCAGTTTCCATATTTATAAAATAAGAGGATTGGTCTAAATGACCTTTAAGACCTTTCCCAGTTCTGGATCTATGTTGGCTTATACTAGTAGCTTACATTTATATAACTGTGAGATTTGTGAAGTTCTTTTCTATATTATCCCACTTGATTCTGACAATAGCCCTGTGATAGGCACTGTAATTTACATTTTACTATCATTTACATTTGGGAGGAAACTCTATCAGGTTGTCCTACAATATAGAAGTTCTACAAATAGAGGCAGCTAGGTGACACAGTGGGTAGAGTGCCAAGTCTAGAGTCAGAAAGACCTGAGTTCCAATAGTGACCCTGAGCAAGTTACTTCATCCTGTTTGCTTCAGTTTCCTCATCTGTAAAATGAGCTGGTACAGGAAATAGCAAAACACTCCAATATCTGTTAAGAAAACTCCAAATGGATAAAGACTTGGTTTTGGGAACCATAAGCTAGTTAAATTACTTGCTAAGTCAGTAGGCAATACACTATAGAGGTCACATCAAAATAAACTATTTAACATAAATTCACATTAGAAATTGGAAATGTAGTGTCTGGGGGGAAAAATGAAATATAATCATTATAGTACTAATCATTAGTAACTACTCACAATTTTAATTTATGTGGAGAATATTTGTATCTATTCTTTTGAATATATATTTGTTGCTTTTCATCAGGTATTTTTGTATAAATTAAAAGCAAATTCCAAAATTATTAAGTGCTAAGATAAAGAGTAAACAGTGTGGTGGAATGAAAGGGATGCTGGGTTTAGAATCAGATGACCTGCTTTTAAATCACACCTCTTCCACTTAACTGCTTGTGTGACCTTGAATAATTCACAGTCTTTCTGGACCTCAGTTTACTCATTTGTAAAATAAGGGGTTAGATTGAATAACCTTCCAGATCCAGATTTATAATCCTCCCTAACTAATAATTTTCTGTTATTGTTCTTTGCCTTGTTCTATTTTTTTGTTGCCCTTTTTGTTGTCCCTGATCATGTGCTGATCTCATTTTAAACCTTTTTCACAAACATTCTACTTGTAGTTAATAAAACTTTCTATAAAACTTTAAAAAAAAAAGGAAAACTCCAAATGGAATCACAAAGAGCTGACATGACTGAAAAACAGCTAAATATATAGGCACCTTGGGAAGGCAGAGGAAAATTTAAGAGGGAAAATGTATCTTAACTATTTATGAGCTAAGATTCTTTGTTTTGGGGTTAAACAAAGTCTGTCCTACACCCCAAATTTTCAGCCAGTGTTTGTAGAGGATGATGGCTCTGTTGTGGAAACCTGTTGTGTATTTCTCAGTCATGTACAACTCTTTGTAACCATGGACCATAACCCCCCAGACCCTTCTGTCCTCCACCATCTCCCCAAGTCTGTCCAAGTTCATGTACATTGTTCCATGACAGCATCTCATCCTCTTTCATCCCCTTCACTTTTTGCCTTCAATCTTTCCCCACAAAGGGATCTTTTCCAACAAGTCCTGCCTTCTCTTTATGTGACCAAAATATTTAAACTTTAGCTTCTGTATTTGTTCTTTCAATGAATAGTCTGAATTAATTTCTTTAAATATTGACTGATCTGATCTCATTGTTATTCAAGGGACTCTCAAAAGTCTTCATTTTCAGCTATATCCAACTTTTCCTGACCCCAATGGAGGTTTTCTGGGCAACGATACAGGAGTAGTTTGCCATTTCCTTCTCCAGCTCAATTTACAGATGAAGAAACTGAGGTAAACAGAGTTAAGTGACTTGCCTAGGATCACACAGCTGATATGGTTTACCTGGGGGTATATGACCCCTCTTCCTGGGGTCTTCCTGACTCCAGGCTCTGTGGCCTAACCTCTGCACCACTCCAGCTGTCCCTTGTGGAGACCTAGATATGGTTTAAATTCTAATTTCCCAGAGCAAAATCTGGATGAGTGCAGAAGGAATCGATATTTGTGTAAAAAGCCTCCAAACCCGAAACTAGTCCATATAAACACAGAGAACTCCTTTCCTGTGGTGACAAGGTCTTAAATATAAAGTCAGACTGTGTTTACTGTTGTAGTTTTTTAATTCCATAAATGCATTTTCCTTAGTAAAACAAACCACAACCTTAAATGCTCTCCTACAACAAAGTAGCACACAGAAGATAAGAAGGTTTGGCATGCCTTCAGAAATGCAAGCACTGAGTTAGCTATTTAATGAGCCTCTCTTTATAAATATTTTATAAAAGCATAAAAGATTCACCCAAATCCTTGTCATGGACAGCCTATGAAAAGTGCAAATGAAAAATGGATTCCCTATACATGCAACCAATTCAATTAAGCAAACATTGATTAAGCATCTGCTACATCCTAGTCACTGAGGAAATTTCGAGGAATGGAAAGACTTAAGCAAAACAATCACTCTTTCAATGAGTTTAATTCTGCTGAGAAGAAATGCAAGGGGGTAAAGTTGATATCATTGTCCTTCCTTCTCCAAGAGGAGCATGATATCAGGGAGGAGATACCTTGAATTGGATTTAAGGGAGGGAGGGCTGGGCAAGGTCACCTGCCTCATTTTACCCTCCAAAGCCAGTGACTAGATTTGACCTCAGACACTTAACACTTCCTAGCTGTGTGACCCTGGGCAAGTCACTTAACCCCAATTCCCTCAGCAAGAAAAGGAAGGAAGGAAGGAAGAGAGAGAGAGAGAGAGAGAGAGAGAGAGAGAGAAAGGAAGGAAGGAAGGAAGTGAAGGAAGGAAGGAAGGAAGGAAGGAAGGAAGGAAGGAAGGAAGGAAGGAAGGAAGGAAGGAAGAGGAAGGAAGGAAGGAAGGAAGGAAGGAAGAAAGAAAGAAAGAAAGAAAGAAAGAAAGAAAGAAAGAAAGAAAGAAAGAAAGAAAGAAAGAAAGAAAGAAAGAAAGAGAAAGAAAGAAAGAAGAAAGAAAGAAAGAAAGAAAGAAAGAAAGAAAGAAAGAAAGAAAAAAAAAGGAAGGAAGGAAGGAAGGAAGGAAGGAAGGAAGGAAGGAAGGAAGGAAGGAAGGAAGGAAGGAAGAAAAAAACCACGAATTCTATGAAAGAGCATAAAGGACAGACATTTAGTCAAAAAGCTTAGACACAAAACGTTGGAGGGGAGGGGAGTTTTGAGTCCCATGATATTTTTCCCAGAATTCCCAGGCTCTGAAAGGACTTTTGGACATGACCAGAGGGCAATCTAGCCTGACTGCTACTTACCCTGAACTTGAAGGAGGAAACTTATGAGCAAGAGATGGGGTGGAGGACCACAATCTTTAACCTTGGTGGAGGAATAGAGGGGCCATGTTCTCTGTGACAAACTTCCCCCACCTCCACAGTTTGATTGTGCTAAAAGCCAACTGGATTGTGTCTCACAGGTAACAGAGTGAGCCCCAGGAAGCCAGACCCAGACATCCCAGCAACCTTGCAAGATGCAGAAAAAAAGAACCTTTGTGAGACCGTTGGGAAAGTTCTCTGGGGGTTCCCATCTAGCCCCATCATGAATCCGCCTCTTTCTTCTGTTTGACCCATTCCCCTCAGGGTCCCGGATGGAGGAGAAGCTGGCCGGCTGCTTCTCTCCCTGCCTCCAGAACAGCCTGTGGCCTCTTTTTAAAGTGCTGGCTTTGTAAATGGGGTTGTTTCAAGTGTTTTCTCAGCATGTGTGTAACAACGTATTGAAGTACAGATGGCCTTTCAAATCTGGGCCAATTCTGTTCAGAAAACGGAGAAGGGACAAGCCTAAGAAGGAAGCAGATAGAAAGGTTTCACAATTTCAACTTGGATTTGCCAATGCAAAAAAAAAAAAAAATTGAGCAACATATTTAGTGAGAAGACAACTCATTAGAAGGAAAAAGAACAATATTCAGGGCCCAGCTGCCTTCTGACACCCTGTTACGAGGGAGGAAAGGTCAAGTCTGCTTACTCTCATTTTCAGATCCCAGGAAGAAACCAGTTTTTGGTGGAGGAGAAGAAGATTGTGGAAAAGAAAGCTGGAATGAAGAATGATATGAGAAAAAGCCACACCTCCAAAAGGGGGGAGATAGGGAATCTCTTCCCCCTCCCCCAGATTATTCACAGGGGACTCTTCCTTGCTCTTGAGTTGAAGGAAAGAGATCAGGGCTGAATTTATAGATTTAAGGATCATCGACCAAAGTAGGCTCATTAAACCTACGGGGATTTATGAGATCAACAAGAAAATAACGTAAAGAGAAATGGAACCAAGATAGAGCCCAGAGAGAATCCCCTGCTTAGGGATGTGGGAGAAAAATAATGATCCTGCAAAGATGATTCAGGAGTCGTAATAAATAAACAGAACTTAGAGAAAGCAGTGCCATGAAAGATAAGGAAAAGAGAGGATATCCAGAATAAAAATGTGAGTGACAGACAGGAAGGATGAATGCTATGAAAAGACCATTGGCTTTAATATTTGAGAGATCACTTATAACCATGAAGACAGGAATTTCCCTTGAGTGGTAGAGTCAAAAGCCAGATTGAAAAGTACTGAAAAGTGAACTCCCAGGATTGTTGGGAAGATTAAATGTTTTTAAAGCAATTTGAAAATATTACAGTGCTTCAACCCATACCTAACACCACATATCAATACAAGAGCTAAATAGGTCATGATTTAGACATAAAGAGTGATATCATAAGCAAATTAGAAGAACATAGGATAGTTTACCTCTCAGATCTGTGGAGAAGGAAGGACTTTGTGACCAAAGAAGTACTGGAACTCATAACTGAACACCAGATAGATAATTTTGATTATATTAAGTTTAAAAGTTTTTGTACCCAAAAAAACTAATGCAGACAAGATCAGAAAGGAAGCAATAAATTGAAAAATCATTTTTACATTTCAGGGTTCGGATAAAGGCCTCATTTCTAAAATATATAGAGAAGTGACTCAAATTTATAAGAATCCAAACCATTCTCCAATTGATAAATGGTCAAAGGATATGAAGAGACAATTTTCAGATGAAGAAATTAAAACTATTTCTAATCATATGAGAAGGTATTCTAAATCTAAATCAGAGAAATGCAAATTAAGACAACTCTGAGACACCACTACCTACCTTTCAGATTGGCTAAGATGACAGGAAAAGATAATGACGAATGTCGGAGGAGATTTGGGAAAACTGGGACACTGATGCATTGTTGATGGAACTGTGAACAGATCCAACCATTCTGGAGAGCAGTTTGGAACTATGCTCAAAAAGTTATCAAACTGTGCATACTCTTTGACCCAGCAGTGTTACTACTGGGCTTATATCCCAAAGAGATCATAAAGAAGGGAAAGGGACCCACATGTGCAAAAATGTTCATAGTGACAAGAAACTGAAAACTGAGCAGATATCCATCAGTTGGAGAATGGCTGAATAAGTTACGGTATATGAATATTATGGAGTATTACTGCTCTGTAAGAAATGACCAGCAGGATGATTTCAGAAAGGCCTGGAGAGACTTAATGAACTGATGCTGAGTGAAATGAGCAGGACCAGGAGATCATTGTGCATGATAACAAGAAGACTATACAATGATCAATTGTGATGGACGTGGCTCTTTTCAACAATGAGGTGATTAATCCCAGTCCAATGATCTTGTGATGAAGAGAGCCATCTACACCCAGAGAGAGGAACTTGGGAACTGAGTGTGGATTACAACATAACATTCTCACTCTTTTTGTTGTTGTTCACTTGCATTTTGTTTTCTTATTCATTTATTTTCCTTTTTTTAATCTGATTTCTCTTACGCAGCAAGAGAATTGTATAAATATGTTTATATGTATTGGATTTAACATATATTTTAACATGTTTAACATATATTGAATTGCTTGCCATCTAGGGGAGGGATGGAGGAAAGAGGAGAAAAATCTGAAACACAAGGCTATACAAAGATCAATATAGTCAAATTATCTGTGCATATGTTTTGAAAATAAGAAGCTTTATTTAAAAATAAAAAGTTTTAAATATAAAAAGAAAATATTAAAGTGCTATATAAATGATATTATAACATATTATGCTGTAATATGTCTATTTGATTATATTAGTTTTATTATTACTATTTAAGGAAATGGAGACCAAAAAAATGGAGAATCTTTTTTTTAAAATAATTGTGACAGAGAAAAAAAGATTCAGAAAGAAAATTTAAGGAAATAGAAGCATTATGCTAAGATTTTTTTTAATAGAGGCGACCTGGGCATGTTTGTATTTAGTAGAAAAGGAGTTGGAGGAAAAGGAGAGGATGAAGAAGAAAGATAAATAATTTTAAAAAGAAACAAATTTGAGATACTGGATCCAGTAAATGGAAGGGGCTGGTTTTAGCAAAGAGAAGGGTCGTGGCACTCTCAGAAATGGAGCCAAGGAGAAGATTGAGGGAATGATGTTGGGGTAGCCTGAGATATAGAAGAGAGAGTAGAAGGATCTCATAATGATGAGATCATCCATTATTTAATAGAATAGAATTAATTAATAGAAGCCATTAATTAATGGCATCTATTATCTCAGTAAAGAAGAAGAAGGTATTGTCCTATGTTGGGAGGGAGAAAAGAGGAGAAAGTATAAAGGTCTTGAGGAAAGAAGCAAAGGTTTGAATAACTGTGTGTGGTGGAGTTTGGGTATGGGAGAAATTGTAAAAATTTGATCAAAGAAAAAAATCATGGTATTTGGTACTCCAGATGTTTCTGTTTTTGGATAGCTTTGTAACGAATGCATCATCTTAAAATTCTAAGAGACCTACTCAATGAGATCTATGACCACTCAAGAGAATAGCTTAGTATTCCACATAGAAAAAAAACAAATGGTTGAAAAACACAAACATACAGTCAATATTAAGATATAGAATTGTGTGGTCAGCCCACTGAATTAGTCTCTCATCTCATCTATCTTGGACAAGCACTCAATACTGACAATGAAAAAGGCCCTTAATGAATAGGAGGAGAATAGATTGTATCACATGAGATAAATTAGGCCCCAAGTGGCTTCCAGTTGCCAAAACCCATTTTTGAACCAACATTCTCTTGCACTTTGTAGCTCAGGATAATAGATGACCACAATTTCTGAAAAAATCAGAAAAATTTCAAAGAGCAAGGGACAATAGAAAAATGCATAGGCATGATAAATTGGGACCACAGCAAATCACTTATGATGATTTACATTTCAGAATTAACAAAGAAACAAAAAAAAGATATAATCCAGGAGATAAAAGTTTGTAAAATGAGTTAAACCAGTTACACAACAAAAGCAAGGAATGATTTGCTTGTATGTGACTCTGGAACCCTCAATACTTTAAAACACTGAGAAAAGTCTAACCTATTGAGGAGGTCCTCAATAGAAGTCTTATTGAAGCACTCAGGCAAAAATCAGCCCCAATGAGACAATAGGCTTGAATTATGATATCCATACTGATTATGTATTCAACAAGCATTTGTTAAGTGTTCATAATGCTCCGAGCACTGATGAGATCCCGAGTCCATCAGAGCATTAGAAAAATGTCATGTCACCTCAACCAGATGATCCATTGTCTTAGTATCTCTCCTATGAAAATTCTAAGTCAGATTAAATTATATGAATGAGTATATGAGGCATTTAAGGATGTACTTTGTGCAAAGCACTTATGGGGTGCAAATAAAAAGTTAGATCCCCACTCTCCAGCAGCTCACATTCTAATGGGGAAAAAAACCCAGAGGCAGGGTTCATGCTGTTGTCAGAGGGAAATGTTCCATGATCCTTAGGGGCAGCAACAAAGCAAGTGATAATGGCTATTCTTAAATGCTATTTCCACTGATAAAATCATATCCATTCTTACATCGACATTACTTAATAATGTCAAGGATTTTGGTGGCGAGTATTTTTTTTTCTAGGTCTTCAAGATGAATGGAAACGTGTCAGCTCCAAATGGCAAATATGAATTTTTGAATCCAACATCCAATCATTTGTGCACTTGGATTTAAGATGTATTCTTATAGTAAATGTTTTGTGATTCCAGTCTCATCTCACTCATCTTCAAAATGGTTTCCATTAAGGGAATTTGAAATAGTAGATTTGAGTTCAGAAGATTTGAATTTGAACCCTACTTCTGACATCAGTTGTGTGACCATGGTCATGTGTGACTAGAATATTTGTGCTTGAGAAGGAAGGATAAAGAGAAACCTGGGAAGATATATGAAGTGACATAGGGTAAAGTGAACAGAATCCAGAAAATAATTCATATGCTGACAACCATAAAGAAAAACAACTCTGAAAGACAAGAACTTTCATCCTGCAATGACAAACCACAACTCCAGAGGACAGTGATAACGCATGCTGTCCTTTTCAAACATGGTCAAAGAGTAAATTTGTTTGCTTTACTATGTTTATTTGTTTCAAGAAGAGAGTGTGTTTTTTTATTTGACAGAGATTTGGGAGGAAAAGGAGGGGCTATCAATAGTGATATTCCCCCCCCAAGGAAAAAGTTGAAGAGGAAGTCACTGTAGGAATTTTTAAACACCAAAGGGAGCAGGAGGAGATTCAGGAGACACAGATAAACAGGATCATTTTGAAACTAATCTAATTTGTTATGTATAAAGATATATATATATATATATATACATATAAATACACAGAGACACATATATATGTTAAGCAACATGCAATGAAGACTTGTGTTCCATGTACAATTCTTTTCTTTCTGTTCATTGGATATGAAAATATTTGTGTCTTTTGATGATTGCCAAGTTTAGAACAAGTGAAAAAATTATAAAGAGAAAAAAATTACTCCTACCTCATAGGACTGTGGTGAGGAAAGAGATTTGAAAACTACAAAACATTATATCACTGTGAATTATTATTACCATTATAGAGAAATGGCATGGTTTACTGGATAGAAATTTGGAGTCACAAAGGATCAAGTGGTTTTCTAGGACCTTAAGTTGCAGAAGAGCTAACAATCTACATTAGTAGAGGGCATAGATTCCTCTTAATAAAACTGAACCCAAACCCATTTTAAGATTTTGTAAATTTCATCACATCGACAAAATTGATTATATTGATAAAAATTGATTATATTTGAAGTTCTTTGAGAAAAGGATCTGCAATATAACTCAGTGTCTATTTTCCTGCACCTGGCACAATGCCTAACACAGAGGAAGCACTTAATAAATGTTTGAACTATTGAAATGAACAAGAGAGTGACCCTTGGGCTTTATCAAGTCAAGGTTAGTTGAGAATTTATTGTTCTAAAGACTTACTTGGAGAAAATATGGAGAGGAGAACAGAACAATCAGTTACAACTAAGAAGGCTAATCTATGACACTATGGCATAAGACTCAAGTCTTGAGAAAATTTTTGTGTTTTCAGTCTCCCTGTCAGAGAAATAATAAGTTTCACCTGACAGAAAATATAGCTATATACCAAAAAAAGAAAGAAAAAAGAAAAGACCTATAGGAAGACTGACATAAATGTTTAACATCAGACAAAAATTACATCTCAAGGGAAAAGAAGTAGCATAAGAAAAAATACCAGACTTGGACTGAAAAGCCAAAGACTTCTTAAGAAGCAACCTATTGCAAATTTAATTACCATTATAGCAGGCAAGAAAATGAAAAATGCACTATGTGCATCTACTGCTTGTGAGGAAAGAGAATTGGATCACTTAAAGACCCCCAAGTAGGCCAGGATGGTGGAATAAAAGGAAGAACTTCCCTGAGCTCTCCCAAATTCCCCTCTAAATATTTTTAAAATAATGCCTCAAAATTAATTCTAGAGCAGCAGAACCAGCAAAAGGATGGGATGAAACAGCTTTCCAGCCCAAGACAACGTAGAAGGTTGGTAGGAAAAGTCTGTCTCGCTGGGGTAAGAGAGGAACACGGATAATGCAGGACAATATCTGGCAAGCTGCAGGTCTTGGGGGTGATGGATCAACAGTGGTGGCTTCTGGAGCTCTCGTGTCCCAGATGGCAAAAAGTTGGACAACTTGTCAGAAGGAGAATACAAGGGCTTGCAGTTCTGGGTCATAGTCCCAGAGCAAGGAAAAGCGCTAGCCCACTAGAGCATGTTGGGACCCAAATCACAGGTGGGAAAGAATATTTGTGGTCAATTGTAGAACAGGTCAAGAGAACAGGGACCACACCTCTCCTTGGATCAGACAACCTTGGAAGAACTAAAAACTTAAATACCCCCAGAACTAGCCCTGAAAACAGCAACATGAAAAACCTGAAGATTGGGACAGCATCCCTTCACCCTGGGAGCAGAGCCCAACCTTAACATAAAATTAAAAAACAAGGAACAGGCTAGACAAATGACGGATTAAAAGTTACTATGGGGACAGGAAGCTCAAAACACAAACTCAGAAGACAACCAAGTCAAAGCAGTTCCATCCAAAGTCTCAAAAAAAAAAATGAGAATTGATGTCAGAACTAAAAGGAATTCCTGAAAGAAAGCAAAAGGAAGTTTTAAAATCAAATTAAAGAGGTAAATGAAAATTGGGAAAGAAATGAGAGTGATGCAAGAAAATTATGGGGGGAAATCAATAGCTTGATAAAGAAGACACACACACAAAAAAAATCCTAAAGAAAATAACACAATAAAAATAAGAATAGTCCCAATGGTTAAAGAGTCATGAAAATCCACTGAAGAGAAGCATTCCTTAAAAATAGACTTAATCAAATGGAAAAGAATACTAAAGTTCAATGAAAAAAACAAGTCCCTAAAAATTAGAATTGGGCAAGTGGAAGCTAATGATTCCATAAAATACCAAAAAACAATAAGACAAAAATCAAAAGAATGAAAAACAACACTAACTTGGAAAATAAATCCAGGAAAAATAATTTAAGAATTATTGAATCACCTGAAAATCATGATAAAAAAAGAGTCTAGACATCAGTTATCAAGGAATTTTCAAGATATTCTAGAATCAGAAGGTAAAATAGACATTGAAAGAATCTACTAATAATGTTCTGAAAGAGATCCTAAAATGAAAACTTTCAGGAATATTATAATCAAATTTCAGAACTTCCAAGTCAAGGAGAAAATATTGCAAGCAGTCATAAAGAAACAACTCAATATTATTAAATCATAGTCTGGATCATATAATATTTAGCAGCTTCTACATTAAAACATTGGAGAGTTCGGAATATGATATTCTGGAGAGCAAACTAAGAATCACCTAATCAGCAAAACTGAATATAATCCTTCAGGGAGAAAAAAATGAATATTTACTGAAATAGAATATTTTCAAGCTGACCAGAGCAGAACAGAAAATTTCACTTTCAAATGTAAGATTCAAGAGAAGTGCAAAAAGGTAAGCAGGAAAGAGAAATTAAAAGAGATTCAATAAAGTTAAGTTGTTTAAATTCTTTTTATGGGAAAATGATACTTGCAGCTTCTAAGAACCTTATCGTTATTAGAGCAGTTTGAAGGAGTAAACACAGACAAAGGATATGAGTATAAGTTGGATATGATGGGATGATATCCCCCCAAAAATGAAATTAAGGGGTAAGAAAGAGGGATGCACCAAAAGAAGGGTAGGGAGAGAAACAGGTAGTATGGGTTAAATAATCTTATATAAAAGAGCCATGGAAGAACTTTTACAATGGAGCAGGAGATGAGTGGACTATACTTGAATCTTACTTTCATCAAAATTGGCTCAAAGAGAGAATGATATGGACGCTCATTTGGGTATAGAAATTACCCTGATTCAGACCACTTCCAATAGTCTTGTGACAAAGAGAGCCATCTACACCCAGAAAAGGGATTGTGGGAACTGAGTGTGTTCACAACATAACATTCTCACTCTTTTTGTTCTTGTTTCCTTGCATTTTATTTTCTTTCTCATTTTTTTCTGGTTTGATTTGATTTTTCTTGTGCAGCAGATTAATTGTATAAATATGTATGCATATATTGGATTTAGCATATATTGCTACCATGTTTAATAAATATTGGATTACTTCTCATCTAGGGGAGGAGGTGAGAAAAAGGGGGGGATTGGAATACAAGGTTTTGCAAGGATTAATGTTGAAGAATTATCCATACAAATGTTTTGAAAAGTAAAAATCTTTAATAAACATTTTTTTAAAGAAATCTATCCCACATTACAGGGAAACAGGAGAGGAGGGGGATTTCAAAGTTGGGTGATGGGGTCAGAAAAATATAAGAGAACAGATTGGGGGAGGCACAGATCAAAAGCAAAACCCTTTTGAGGAGGGACAGGATGAAAGAAAAGAGCAAGAAGATGAAACAAGATGAAGAGAAATAAGAGTTAGTAATCATAATTATAAAGTTTCTCTGATAAAAGCCTCATTTTTCAAATACATAAAGAACTGAGTCAAAATTTATAAGAAAGCAAGTCCTTCTCCCAATTAGTGGATGGTCTGGGGGCCTCCAAGTCAGGCATCCCTCCCTGCCCCTTGCATACATACACACCTCCGGACCCCTGCCCAGCACCCATCAGGTTCCTGGAAAAACAGCCCCTGCCCCTGCCCTACCCCATCCCACAAGGAAGATGAATGTAATGGTCTTGCTCGTGGGCCGCTCCTGGTGAAGTCTGAAGCGCCATCCCATCATTGTGCCGGTGGAGGAATGCACTGGACCGCTGGTTTGGCCCGGCTTCCTTCCTCCAAGCTGGCTTTCTTCTCGTGCTGGCTGCCTTCGCAGAGGGCTATGGGATTCTGGGGGGCTATTTAAGGGGCCGTCTCCTTCCTTTTTCTTCCCTCCTCTCCCTCTCCCCTGCCTCCCTTCCCTCATTGAGTCTGGTCACTCCAATATGTGTGTTTTTCCTTCCAAAAAGAGAGGAGAAGGGCCTGTCCACTCACCTGCTACATCCATCCCTGTGGCCAGAGAGTTTGCTGCCTTCTCATCCAGGGCTGGAGCTGCTCCTCCTCCTTCCCCAAACCTGCTGATCCCCAACCCATCCCTGCGGGGAGCTAGTGAAGCAACATATGATTCAGGAGTCCCCGTCCCTTTGTAATTATTCTGGGTGCTGTGCCCTTGCATGGAGGGAATGGACTAAGCCCCTGAACAAGGAGCTGAGACCGGGCGCTTACTTTGATTCAAGGCTTTGTGACGGAGCTCGCCAGCTCCACTGCCAATAGCCCTACCCTAATGGGACAGACTTGGGGGGTTTTCCATCAAAATAGCACATGGCCCCACCCTACATGCCCCTTGGGGTCTCAAAAGCTACCCCCTCCCCAGTGCACCACACCCTTCCCCCAGCTACATATGCCCAACTAATGCTGCAAATATTTTCTTGTTGGAAGTCTTCCCTATTGTTATTTTTTTTCCAGCACCTGTGCAGTGATCCACAGCTCACATCCCAATCCAACTTAGAGGATAGTAAATGAGCTGGAGAAGGAATGAGACTACCAAAAATCTTCCCTTTCTCCCCCCCCCCCAGCTCTGAAAGGTCTTAGCCCCCTTACAGAAGTTTCAGAAGATTAAACACTTTGCTTCTGAGGGACTAGAAAGTCAGCCACAGCCCCCAGAGGACCCTGGGAAGAAGTTCAAGGGCAGTTCTGGGGTTCAACTCCCTAGTTAATAGAGGACCATTCCCAGCATCTTTCACTTTTCTGCCTTCAGTCCTATCTCTTATTTATCTGATGGGGAAAATCCTACAAAGAAAAAAAGGCGCTTCAGGCACCAACGGGTCCTGCTTCTTTATATTCCCCTCCAAATCATCCTCTGCCTCAGCCGCTCCCTGGAATTTGGACCAGATGATTTGTAAGAACCAAGAAAACTGAGGGAGGAGGGGGGCTAGATGCCTGTCTAGACCGATAAGATAAATGCTTTTAGGCACTCCCAAGTTTGCAGAGAATACTCAGTTGGCACCCGGCAATGAACCTGCCTCTGGCTTGGCCAGACAGCCCCCTTTCCTCTCATTTTCCCTTACTTGAACCTTCTCTCACCATTCCTATCCTTCCAACTCAAGCAAGGCAACGTGGCTGCCAGCACTTCCGAAGCAGTCTTGCTGCCAACGTTGGTCTCCCAATCCAAGAGTTTGATTTCACAAGCTGTCCATAAACATCACTTGTCACTGGCTACCCACAGTCTCACCGATACTCTCACCCAGATTCTTTTTATGTCAATTTGTTTATAAAGGAAAAATGTTTTAAAAAACAAGAATAACAAATGGCCAAAGGATATGAGCAGGCAGTTTTAAATGAAACAGATCGAAGGTATCATATTTTTTAAGTGCTCTAAATTACTATGGACTAGAAAATGTATATTGAAACAACTCTGAAGTACCACTTCACACCTATCAGACTGGCTAATAGACAGAAAAGGAAAATGACAAATGTTGGAGGGAATGTGGGAAAATTGGGACTGATGCACTGTTGGTGGAGTTGTAAACTGATCCAACCTTCTGGAGAGCAATTTGGAACTATGTCCAAAGGGGTATCAAACTATTCCTTTTGAGCTAGCAATAAAGACCACTACTAGATTTGTATCTCAAAGAGATTTTTCGAAAGGAAGGAAGGAAGGAGAGAAGGAAGGAAGGAAGGAAGGAAGGAAGGAAGGAAGGAAGGAAGGAAGAAAGAAAGAAAGAAAGAAAGAAAGAAAGAAAGAAAGAAAGAAAGAAAGAAAGAAAGAAAGAAAGAAAGAAAAGAAAAGAAAGAAAGAGGAAAGAAAGAAAGAAAGAAAGAAAGAAAGAAAGAAAGAAAGAAAGAAAGAAAGAAAAGAAAGAAGAAAGAAAGAAAGAAAGAAAAGAAAAGAAAGAAAGAGGAAAGAAAGAAAGAAAGAAAGAAAGAAAGAAAGAAAGAAAGAAAGAAAGAAAGAAAGAAAGAAAGAAAGAAAGAAAGAAAGAAAGGAAAGAGGAAAGAAAGAGAGAAAAGAAAGAAAGAAAGAGAAATAGAGAGAAAGAGAAGGAAGGAAAGAAAAGAAAAGAAAAAGGACATATATGAACAAAAATATTTATGGCAGCTCTTTGTGATGGTAAAGAATTGGAAACTGAGTAGATGCCCATCAATTGGGGAAAGGCTGAACAAGTTATGACACATGAGTGTGGTGGAATACTATTGTGTTATAAGAAATGACAAGCCGAATGTTTTCAGAAAGCCCTGGAAAGACTTACATAACCTCACACAAAGTGAAATGAACAGAATCAGACGAACAGTGTACACAGTAACAGCAATATTTTATGATGATCAACTGTAAATAACAGCTATTTTCGGCAAAACAATGATCCAAAACAATTCTAAAGGGCTTATGATAAAAAATGCTATCCACCTCCAGAGAAAGAACTGGAGTCTAAATGCAGATTGAAACATACTTATCTTGCTTTATTTTTCTTGGGGATTTTTCGAGGAGTTTGTGTTTTCTTTCACAACATGATTTTTATGGAAATACATTTTGCATAACTGCATGTGTATAACCTATATCAAATTGCTTGTCTTCTCAATGAGAGAGAAGGGCAGGAGGGACAGAATTTGAAACTCACATTTTTTAAAGAAGAATGTTAAGAATTGTTTTAACGTGATTAGAAACAAATAAAACATTTAAAAATGTTTTTTTTTTTAAAGCCAGCAAATGGACAAACAGCACTCCACAACAAAATGGCCCCATGGTTTCTGGACAGTCAGTTTTTATACCTCAAACCAGGTACCTGAAAATTGTGACCCTGGGCAAGTCTGGCTCAGTCTCCTCATCTATAAAATGAGCAAGAGAAGGGAATGGCAAACCACTTCCATATTTTTGCCAAAAAAACCCTAATTGAAGTCATGAAGAGTCGGATATGACTAAACAATAAATCTGGCACAATGGGGAGGATTCTGGTCTTTGTTTAGAATACCTGGGTGGCAGTTTCCAGCTCAGTCTCTAGGCGAATCTCTAGACATGGCAAATAATTTTATTGTTCTCAGCCTCAATCTCTTTATATGTAAAACAGGTTTAAGTTTCAGTATTTTATAAACCTTAAAATGAATGAGTTAACCAATGTATGAATGGATAAGTGAATGAATGTGTAAGAATGAGATAATTTATTGATTATCCCCTCCCACTTGAAAGCAATTACTATATTAAGTAAAAACATTTCTTCATCAAATCAATTGATCAGAGCTGGATTTGAGAATGACCTACATATCAAATTGAATTAATTAAATCTGTTGCCTTAAAGACTTCATCATGCCCTGAGAAATCAGTATAAAAAAGGAAGCACTATCTCAGAATTAATAACAAATTTCAGAGAGGTAGCTGGATGAAGTATTGGAGAGAGTGCTGGATCTGGATTCAGACAGATGAGTTCAAATGCAACCTCAGATATTTACTATCCCTGTAATCCTGGACAAGTCACTTAAGTACTTTCTACTTCAGTTTTCTCATCTAAAAAGATAATAGCACCTACCTCCTAAGACTGTTTGAAGAATCAAATTTGTAAGTGTTTTATAAATCTTAGAAAACCACAAAAATATTAACTATTATTTCCGAGAGCCTGGAAGCAATCTGTCAGAAATCAATTATTAAGTACTTCCAGTTTGCCAGGAATCGTTCTAACTACTTGAAATATAAATAAGAAAAATCCTTGCCCTCAAGAAACTTATGTTTCAGTGGGAGTAGGCAACATGCAAAAGGAAGTAAAGAAAATTTTGAGAGATGAGGGAAAGTGGTCAATGAGGGGGAACATGGTAGAATCTAATTCTCTTTCCATGAAGTCTTTGGGAGGAATTCGTTACTCTGTCATTCAGCCCTCCAATCAGTGAAACTTGAAGGTATTGATAAGGTGTGAATATCAAAGCTGATATAGTCTTGTAGAATAATAATATTCCTGGGGATTAGGTTTCCTGGGGATATGATCGTGGTGAAGTCCAATCTGAATATTCCTAGTGCTTAGTAAAATATCTGGCATATAGTAGGTGTCTAATCATAAGGTTTATTGCTTCCATACTCAAACATTTCAGGTAATAGAGATTACCTAGAGAAAGGTAAAAATATAAATTTAGACAGGGAGCCAAACCTCTATCTAAATGGCAGAAATTTTCCTAATTGGGGCTCAGAGTAATTGTAATTAAACATAATTTTTACTTACATGAACTTATACTGAGTGAAGTGAGCAGAACCAAAAGAACATTGTACACAGTAAGAAGATTGTGTCAATAAATACTGTGTATGTTGTACACAGTAAGAAGATAATCATCTTTAATGGATTTGGCTCTTTTCAGCAATGAGGTGATTCAAGGCAATTCCAATAGACTTCTGATGGAGAGAGTCATCCACATCCAGAGAGAGAACTATGGAAACTGAACATGGATCAAAGCACAGGATTTTCATCTTTTTGTTATTGTTGTTGTTTGTTTGCTTTTTTTTTCCTTTCTCATGTTTTTTTCCCTTTTAATCTGATTTTTCTTGCACAGCATGATGAATATGGAAATATGTTTAAAAGAATTGCATATGTTCAGTTTATATTGGATTGCTTGCTGTCCTGGGGAGCAAAAAAGGAAAGAAAGAGGGAGAAAATTTTGGAACACAGGATTTTGCAAAGGTGAAAATACTATTAAAATAAAAATTCTATTAAAAATTTTTAAATAAATTTAAACTTAAATGCCTAAAACCATCAAAAGGGGGATGGCATGGATCCTAAGGGCTATTATATTGCCCCTGACTTTCAAATGATCTATTAGACCGGATTGGGGCTACAAAATAAAAGTGAAACATTCTATGCCTTCAGAGAATTTATATTCTAATTGGGGGGATATAACATATCTAGAGAAATGAGGGACAAAGAAAGCTTTAGTTCGAGGGACTTCAAGTGGAGCCAGCGCATCCTCCAGGAATATTGTCACAATTGTTTTGATTGCTCTTCCTAAAGTGCTTATTGACCAATCATGGTATCTAACCCCCAAATTAGAGTGCCAACACTTAGAGAATTGTACAGGTTTACAGAAATGTGAGTGTGTTACTATTAACAATATTGTGATGGATGTGGGATATTATAAATGGGAGTATTCCCTCCATTGTTATAGATAATAAATCCATCCTTACCTTACTAGTAGTAGAAGTATCAAGTAAAAGTCACTATAATTAGCAAATAATTTTGAAGAACTGGTATTGCTCATAATACTACTAGTAATGAATGTGCAAGGAGTTCAAGATAATGATGAAATGTCAGCTAAAATCTCCTTTTCAAAAAGTCTTTTCCAATCCTCTTTAGTCTTTCCCTCTGAGACTATCCTCAATTTAATAGTATAAATGTGTGTGTGTATGTGTGTACTTGTACATGGTTGATCTTGCTTGTACATGGTTATTTGGATGTTGCTTCCACCATTAGACTATAAACACCTTGAGAACAGAGATTTGTTTTTCTCTTTCAGGACTTAACATCATGTTTGGCACATAATACGTTCTTAATATATGCTTCTTAACTAGATGATATAAGCCACATCCACAGAATATTAAATAAAAAAATTTATAAATGAGTAAAAAAAAGCATATGCCAAATATTGTACTAAATGTCGGGGAATTTTTTCTCAATGAGATAATCCCTGCTCTCTGGGAGCTTACATTCTAAAGAAGAAAAGTTAACACATTTTTGTAGTAATGTGCAATCATCAAATGCCAGATACAATTCCATGATGAGATCTAACTGGGGGGAGAGGGAGAAAAGACATAAATTCAAATAATTCATAAATTATAATAGTGGTAACCAGAAAAGAAAGATTTTTTTTCTGGGGAGCTCAAAAGGGCAGAAAGAATACTTTCCACATGACGGCATACAGATGGGGGATAGACATGACCCTCCAAAAGATATTAAGGGCCAAGTAGAATATTTTGAGCACTGACCTTCTGACACTTACTCACATTTCTAACAAGGCTTAGAGTTTTACAAAGTACTGTGCACATAACAAACACACATGGCAGAAAGTATCAAGATACCCATTTCACAAATGAAGAAAATGAGGGTCAGAGAGATAACCAATGAGTTGACCAATGACTATATCTCATTGGCAATTTTTTTTTTGTTTTCCCTTAAAATTAATAGTTGATTTTTAAAAGTCTCAATATAGATTCTTTGAAGAATGCTATTATCATATGACCAAGCTCACATTGTTAGTAAGTATCAGAACCAGAAGTCCATCTCGGGTGTTCTGGTTTAGACCTCTCCCTACTATATTATGTGACATAATTTTCATTTCAAATAAATTCATTTGATTATTAAAAAGAGCAAATCCTTCAAGCCACAGCTTTTGCATGAGAATCAGGGGATTACATTCATTTCCTAGATACAGAGGACTATGGCAATAACTCGGAATATCCCAGAATCCCAAATGTCAGGTAGAAAGCAGAATTCCTAGAGCTTGCAAGTGACAGGCAGCATGGAGGGATACAGATGCATTACTGAACAGGCACTGGGTCTGGGCTAATGACTTCCCATCTGGCTGAGCAGCAGCTGGCGCAGCTCTGGTGACATGTCCTTTGGTCTTAAAGGTCTTCATTGTGACATTACCCTCTAACTCTCTCTGTTGCTGAACTTTGGGAATGCTGAATTTTGTCATCTCTAAAATAGCAGGAATTGAACAAAGGCTGATTTAATAAACTGAACAGAAGTCAAACTGTAAATATACTTTCTGGGGTGGTGGAAAGAGATCTCTAAAAAAAAAAAAAAAAAACACAGGAGACCTGGGGTAAAAGACTTCAGTTTTAAGGTTGAAAGGGACCCTAGAGATTCTCTAGTCTAACCACCTTGTTTTACAGAGGAATAAACTGAGATTTTGAAAAGGTAACTGTGGTATAGATAGTAAGGATGAGAGAGGAGATTCAATTCTAGGACCTCTAATTCTAAACTTAAGAGTTTTCCACCATCCCTCAAGTTCCTATAAATCTCTCTGTCCTGTTTCACTCACCCAAAAAAACTATTATTTATCATAACTTTGGGAAAATCTCCTCTCAGCCTCATTTGTCCCATTTGTGAAATAGGAATAAAAATAATAATTGCCTGAAGACATCAGCCTGAACCAGATCTTGTAAGGATGCTTTTAGCTCCTAAGATCTATGATTATATTGATTTTTTTTTTGTTTTCCCTTAAAATTAAGTTGATTTTTAAAAGTCCCAATACAGATCTTTGAAGAATGCTATTATCATATGAAAAGCATATCTAATCAATTTTTGCTTTTTCTTCATGAAGGCAAATAGCAAGGTTTTTTGCCAACCAGAGAATATACCACTAAAGACCAGGGTTGTATTGCTGGCAAATATACACAATAAAAGTAGAGGTATGGTTCAGAAGGAGAGGGACTTTTGTTCATTTTTGCTTTTTTCCTGTTCAACTTCATTTCCTGAGATCTAGGAGTAAAGTGAGCTATGCAGTCTCAACATCCAACAGTTCCTTTGGGATTTGGGGGAGCAATCCTTAAATTTGCCTATCAGGGACACAGTATTGAAAGGCTAAACAATGAATTTCTGACCGTAAAACAAAAATGTGCCTGAGTCTATAGTTTTTGAATAAGTAATAGACCCAAACAATCAAAGAAATGCCTATGATGTGTGCTAAACATTTTGAATAAAATATGATTTAATTTGAAATATGAAATTTAATTTAATTTAATACATATTCCCTTTGTTTCCTAAGGGTGGACCCTTCATATATAGTACCTGTTTGCGTATGTTTTCTATCTGGTTTCTATCAGGATATTTTATTATTTTCTTGGCTACACTATTTCATCAAACGTCCTTTGTTTTTAAATAGTGTGTCCTCTGGACTGGCTATTAAACTGGATGGGAGATTAGATTAAATGATCTCTGACCTCCTTCAAACTTTTAGGATTCTGTAAGTCTAAGGTGGAGGAGGCAGGTTATAAAAAGCTTCAGAAACCAAACAGAGGATTTGATATTTAATCCTGTAGATAAGAGGGAGCCAGTGAATTTTGGGGAATTTGAAATGGAACTGAATAAGTAAATTAATTTAGACATAATTATCATCTTTTATTATGTTGGCTCTACTGATCCCTGGGTAATTAATATTTCACTATGAATTAAGGCCTTCCTTTATTTCCATGGAATGTTTTATAGCTAGATTCATGTAGTCCTTGGAGAGTCATTCATTTTAATGTTAGATTTTTATAACGACTTTTAAAGAAATAAATTCTAGGGTACGATTTAGTAGCTTTGTTTTAATTCCCTTAATGTCTAATAATCATTGGTTTAGATAATGAAGGGATTTTAGATACTGTGTAGTCCAACCTCCTCTTTTTCCATAGAACAGAACCAGAGGCTCAAGGAAGATAAGACTCAAAGTCACTCGGGTGATATGTAAGAAAAATGGAATTTAAACACAGATTCTCTGGCTCTCAACTCAGTGACTTTTCTACTATATAGTGACTTCCTAAAGTTAATAAGTATCTGAGGTAAGATTTGAACTCAGGAAATGGGATTTTGTGAGATAATTGATTTAAGATCTAAAGTTAAAAGGGAACGGGGAAATTCTCTGGTCCAACACCCTCATTTTACAGATAAGGAAACAGACTAAGAGATGTTTAATAACTTGATCAAGGTGACACGGGGAGTGTCAGAGGCAGAATTTGAGCTTGGGTTCTCTGACATCAAAATCAGTGTTTTTTCTACTTTATGACTCTTTCTTCCTAAAATGAATGAGTTACTAAACTCAAGTCTTCTGTTTCCAAAGCCAACATAAAGCAAAAACCTTCCTTGAATGTTTTCACACGGTGGGTACTTAATTATATGAGTTTTCAGATTTACAGATGAATGAATGAATGAATGGAGGTGTAGCTTTGATTCTAGTTTGCCTAAAGGAAAACAAACAAAACCTCTCTAGCTCTCTTCCTTGAACCACTAATGACTTTGCCTTCCCTTTTAAAAGTCTTCATTTATTTTCAACCTCCTATTTCTTTAGATCCTTACTCCTCTTCTATGCATACCAAAAGAGAATGAATATTTTTTCAAATTACATCTGCTGCTTAGGAAAAAAAAGCCTCCTATTTTTCTCTCATAGCTTCTTTTTTAAATTCAAGCAGGATTTTTCCAATTTGATCTTCACTTTTCATCAAATATTAAAATTACTTATCTATAACTAAGACTCACCATTAATAACAATTATTTTTAACTATAATTTTATTTCCATATTGTGAGAGATCTCTGATTTCATTAGGGAAGGCACCTGCTCCAGGGCTGCACATTATAACATCTCTATCCCTTAGAAGGTCATTTTGATGAGTTATAGTAAAAAAAAAAAAATTTAAATCCTCAGCTGGCAACAGCCTTTGGCTTCCAGTCTCCACATTTCCCTAGGATGGGGGAGTCAGGAGACATTTTTACAGACTATTCTCAAATCCACACGCCAGATCATCTACTGGGATGGTGTTCACGAAGGGACAGTTCCAAGTCACTCTGAAGTAACCGCCATGGGACTTTAAAATGGAGAAATAATTTAATTTTTTTTTACATGTTGCAAATAAAAATACAATAGTCCTGAGCACAGTAGCTAGCATAGATTTATAGGCTATAAATATTATAGGCATGTATGTGTTATATAGCAACTTAATAAATTCTAATTGACTGACATTGACATAGTGATTTCCAATTTACAAAGCAGTTTCACACAGTTGCAAGTAATAGAATCCTGCTTTAAAATTAGGTCCTCTACTAAGCCGGTAACTAATTAAATGACTAATAAGCCCGTGTGATTGGATCCTAGACTTTGCCAGGGGAGTTGTATGAAATAAAGCTGGAAAGGTAGGTGGGAGCCAGAAGGCAGAGGCCTTTAAATGTCAGGCGAAGGGAGCTGTCTCATGCACAAGGATGGGGAACACCTACAGGCTTCTAAGCAAAGCAGAAGGGGGGCCTTGGGAGGGTTATTTCAGCAACTATGTGAAGGTTCAATGGAAAGGGGAAAGAAAGAAGGAAGGAACAAAGAGCCTACTGTGCGCCAAGTGATGTACCCTTTACACATATTATTTCATGTGATCTTTACAACAACCCTGAGAGGTATCCCATTTTGCAATTGAGGAAATTAAGGCAGACAGAGGTTAATTTATTTGCGCAGGGTCTCACAGCTTGTAAGTACCTTAAGCTAAATTTAAATTCAGGTTTTTCTAACTCCAGGCTGGACAGGCTACATTTAGGAACCCAGTTTTTTGGTTGAGTAAGAGGAAAAAGGGGAACAGTATCACAGAAGAGTCAAAACCTAACTAATGATTGGATATAGGGAAATGAAAAAAAAAAAAAAGAAATGAAAAGAAAGAAAAAAATCAAGAGGAACTCTCCTTTTATGGTTTTAAGACATAGGGAGAACAGTGATGCCCTGATTAAAAACAGGAAGTTTGGAGGAGGATCCTCCTTTGAACATGTTAAATTAACACTGCCTATGATATATCCAGAAAGAGATACACAATAAGCATTAGGAAATGAAGGAATAGGGTGCCAGAGGGAGAATACGTGGGTATATACAGACACATACGCGTACATATATATGATATGTGTGTGTTTCAGAGTCAGCTACACAAAGGTGATAATTAAGCCCATAGGAACTGATGGTATCTCCAAGAGGGAAAGTGTTGGGAGAAGAGAGAAGGTTCAAGGGAGAGCTTTGGGGAATAACCGCTGTAAGGGGGATGGAGATGGATGCTTAGCTAGCAGAGGAGCCTAAGAAGGAACAATCAGACAGGTAGAAGGAGAACCAGGATGATAGGATGTAGCAGAGGCTAAGGGAGGAAAGAATGTCCAGGAGGAGGGAGTGGTCAATAACATCAAAACCTGCCAAGAGTCAGGGATGATGAAGACTGGAAAAAATGTATTGGGGTGAGATTTGTAACCTTGGAGAGAACATTTTCAGCAAGATATTGTATTAAATCACAAATGGGTGATCAAAGGGTAATGATACTCCTTTGATCCAACATTTCTATTGTTGGGAATATGGCTCTCCCCAACCAAAAAAATGCATTTAAAAAAAAAAATCTATTGACTCAAAGATGATTATAATAGCAAAATTGCAAAAAAAAAAAATCAGAAAATTGAAAGTAACCTAAGTGTTCAACAAATAAAGGAATGGTTAATTAAATTATGACATATTCATGCAATAATGATATTGTCGGGAGTGTAAGAACTATGTAAAGGCCTTTATGAAATAACACAAAGAAATAATCAAAACTGAGTTAACAGAGTATACACTAGAGTCATTTAAGAAGAAAAATGAATAAAAATGAACCAAGAATCCCATACCACTGCTTCACCTGGGCTCCCATTTAATGAATGGACTGTTTCTACATTATCGTGTCCTTTGCCTCCCCAAATTGTATTCGTGCAAGAATCGGATCTGGCTGAGAGAGTGGGGCAGAAGTGATAATGGAAACCGCTGAAGATAAAAGATAAAGAAGGGCAGGTCAGGATAAAGGGAGATGATAGTTCAGTGTCTTACCAGCTTTAAAGCACTATATAAGTGCCACCTATTATCATGTCTTCCAGTGAAGCAGAATCATCCTTTGTTTTAGCATCAGAGCTGAGATCTGCTTCCCCACCTACCCCCCCCCCCTCCAAATGCCAAAGGGAATCCAACAGATTCCAGATCATCTGGACCAGCCATGATCTTTTCTCCCCAGAGCAGCCAAAGAAACAAGTTCATAACCGAGATCTGGCCTTTGGCGCTTTTATTTGGATTCCCCCCATCATCCCCACCCTTTGAAAATATGCTGCTATTGTAGTAAGCTCAGAAAAAGAATCCTGGCTTTAATCCTCGACTTTGTGGTTATGAAAAATTAATTATTATACTTCAGAAGTAATAGTCTCTATTCACAGCCCTCGCCCACTGTAACTAGAGCATAAATAGGCCTGATTACTCCCGGGGCTTGAGAATTGGCCAGTCAATAGTCCATAAATCCCTTTTTCAACACACATGCTATTTCTTGGGAGTATGAAACAGATTTGTTTTAGATCAGGAAGTCAACTGACAGATGGCTTTTGTCAAAAACACTACAGTCGGGTTAATAAATGACACTGTTCCTGGGGTAGTCTCCATGTGTGGATTTGGGGGAATGAATGCCACCTTTCTCCGCTGAATGGGCCCAAATGGCAAGATGCAATTTTTGTTTGGGTGCGAGGCCGGCAGCTAAAGGCCTTGGCCAGGCTCACGCAGCTGCTGGAACACGGATTCTCCGGATGCCTGCTGACACATCCCATTACTGCTGCTGCCGCCCGAGGAGATGCTGGATGGCTGTCTAGGGATTCCCATCACCAAATAAAGCCGAACCAAGGGCCGCCTGGCTGGCCTTTCCAGAGCTCCATGCTCCAGTTCCCTCAGAACTCAATGACGGGGCGGGATGAGTCCCCCCATCACCGTGGTGCAGAATTTGATTTGATAATGTGTTTCTCTGAAAACAAAAATCCCTAAATATTATAATACAGAAGATTTAGAATAGTTTTACTGCAAGGGTATATGTGTGTGTAGACCGAGAGATAATTTATGTACATTCATGTATATGCATCAGCTATAATTGACAGCGGTAAGGTTTTTTTAATAAAAAAAAACCCTCAATTTTTAGTAGTTAGCTAGATCACAAGCAATTTATATTTGTATTCTGAAAATTATATATGTACATATATAACATTCAATTAATCTCTATGTCATATATATGTATATATTATATATAGTATGATTTGTTGTATATCTCACATGTTATACATATCTAAATTGACACTGATATCAATGAAATATCTAATTAATTAAAATTATTTATTACTTAATCATTATAAAAATTAATTAAATTAATAATGTGAGAATCTAGAACTCTATATGATAAAATTATATCACATATATAAGCATTCTATATGTGTGTATACAAATGTACATTGCATTATATTACACATGCTTTGTTACTTAATGTATATGTGTGTATATATGTATATACATCAGCTAATATATAATGTAAAATTATAGTTATGCTCTGAAAATAATTTTGAATATGTATGAGTACAGACACACACACACAGTCTAACTCTTTATCCCAGATCCATTGGAATAGCCCTTTTCACCTGAAAGGGAAGAGAACAAGTATTTTTTTTTTAATTAAATAACTTTTTATTGACAGAACCCATGCCAGGGTAATTTTTTACAACATTATCCCTTGCACTCACTTCTGGAGAACAAGTATTTATTAAGTGTCTGCTATTTGCCAGGCACTGTGCCGTGTGCCTTACAAATATCGCCTCATTTGATCCTCACAGCCACCCAGCGAGGTGGATGCTATTATTATGCTCCTTGTACACTTGAGAAAATTGAAGAAGATGTAAGTGCACGAGTCAGTCTCTGAATCCACATCTGAACTCAGATCTCCAGACTCACTCAGACCTCTAGCTGCCTAAAGAAAAAAAAAAAACTTTTATTTTTCAATACTGAGTAGTGAATATGCTTTCAGAAAGAGTTAGAATGTCTGCATCAAGATCCTTGAGTCATCTTGGGCAAGTCACCTTCCTTCTCTCCTCCTCAGGATCTCATCCAGGTTGGAATATGTCCAGCTATTGATTGATGGTTGCATAAATTATAGAATGGCAATGTAATTGCATATCATTAAGCCATAAAAAATGACACATGAAAAATGGAAAGATTGGGGAATACACTTGTGGAGTGTGAATTATGGAGTGGTAAAAGGTCAAGAAGGCAGAATCCAAATGATAAGCCCAGGAACTAGAACTCTGTGAACAGGAATAATAGTAAAAAGATCCTCCTCCTCTCACCCCTCCAAAAGAGAAGTCAGAATAAGACAAAAAGACATTTCTACTCTTTCTTGTCGAGGTTAATTTTTTAACCAAAAGGCTATCAAACTGTACATATTCTTTTATCTGACAATGTCTCTACTGGGCCTGTATCCCAAAGAGATCATAAAAGAGGGAAAAGGACCCACGTGTGCAGAAATGTTTGTGGCAGGTCTCTTTGTAGTGGTAAGAAACTGGAAAGTGAGTGGATGCCCATCGGCTGGAGAATATGTTATGGTATATGAAGGTTATGGAATATTATTGTTCTGTAAGAAACGACCAGCAGGATGATTTCAGAGAGGTCTGGAGGGACTTACAGGAACTGATGCTGAGTGAAATAAATAGAACCAGGAGATCATTGTACATGGAAACAAGAAGATTATGTGATGATCAGCTGTGATGGATGTGGCTCTCCTGAACAATGAGATGATTCAGGCCAATTCCAATAGGCTTGTGATGGAGAGAGCCTTCTGCATCCAGAGAAAGAGAACTATGGAAACTGAATGTGGATAAAAGCACATAATATTGTCATCTTGTTGTTGTTATTGTTTGTTTGCTTGATTTTCTTCCTTTCTCGTGTTTTTTCCCTTTTGACTGGATTTTTTCCCACAGCATGACAAATGTGGAAATACATTTAGAAGAATTGTACATGTTTAACCTATATCAGATTACTTGCTATCTGGGGGAGGGAAGGAGAAACATCTGGAACACGATGTTTTGCAAGGGTAAATATTGAAAAATATGTTTGCATTTATTTTGAAAAATGAAAAGCTATTAATATAAAAAAAACACAACCCACTCAGAGTTTATGGTTTTCTATAGGATAATTTTTGATTATTTGAATGTTTTATGGAAAATTACTTTGGAAACCCTTAAAATCCCTCCTCCAAAATTTATTACCAGTGTGGCCTTTGGCAAGTAATTTAGCCTCTCTCAGACTCAGTTTCCTCATCTGAAAATGGAGACCATTAAAGCATCTCCTCCTATGGTCATTGTAAGGATCAAATGAAAAAGCATAGGTATTTGCCCAACAAGCCTTAAATCATCATGATGCTATTATAACTAGTTATCATAGAACAAACTATTTGTCCAGCAAATAAGGAGATGCAGTCAAAGGATTGTTAAGACCTCTTCATTATGTGATCTTATTATTCCTTTATCCTATTGCAGATATCAATTATAATCAAGGAAACTAAGTATTTATTAAGGTTTTCCAACATGCCCCAAACTATGTTCAGCTCTGGGGATAAATAAAGCATCTTTGTTGAACACCAACGCCTCAAGAGTTTGGAAGATTGTTATTATAGGCAATGGATTCCAACCAGGGTTAGTCATTTCCCCTTTTCACAAATGATTCAAGTCCTAAGTTAGTAATTTTGATTTAAAAAAAAACAAAAGTTTGAGAGATAATATGGCATAGTAGGTAGAGAATGTGGCTTAGAATCAGGCAGATCTGAGTTAGAGATCTGCTGCTGATAAATGCAGGCTGAGCAAACCTGGGAAATTTACTTTACCTCTCAGAGGCAATTCTCTAAGACTGTTTAAATGAAAAATCTTGGGAGTTTGTTCCCTATCCCGATAAAATCACAGTCTAGTCCAATGAATAAATGAAAATTTATATTTTCCAGGTTCTAAAATAGATAATATATTGAATATATTAATATTTAATAATAATATTAAATATAGAATTAATACATATTAATTATATATACTTACATATAATTAATATGTTTAATACTAACATTAAATATATTAAAATTAAATTTAAAAACTGAAAATTTTTCAATACAGAAGTTATTATACTGACTCCTCCTCTTGATGAGCACTCTGCCATGCAAAACTATCCCCATTCTTGAAACCAGTGGGATACAGTTTCATATAATGTGTGTGCTAGATCAATAAATGCATGTCACTGAGGTATTATTTAATGTAATACCACTTAGTAAAATCAGAGATTGAAAGTGAAAGGCCCTCAGAGGCCAGGTATCCCACCCCTTTCATTCTGATTTCCTGATAGAGCTCATAGAGCTTCAAAAAGTGACTACATAATAACAAGAAATAACTTGAGTCAGTGATTCCCAGCTCAGAATGACAGCGCTGGAAGATGGACAGCTGTCCATCTGCTTACCTGGGGCCTGCACAGAAATCACTTCAACACTATCTCCAGTAAGTGACCATTCAGTCTTCTCATAAAGACTTCCACTGGCCCATCCATTCCCAAGGTCACCCATTCCACATCCGAACAGCTTTAATCATTAACAATTTTCTCTTTGATCATTGTACACGGCCACAAGAAGATTATACGATGATCAATTCTGGTAGACGTGGCTCTCTTCAACAATGAAATGATTGAGGTCAGTTCCAATGGTCTTGTGATAAAGAGAGCCATCTACACCCAGAGAGAGGACTGTGGGAACTGAGTGTGGACCACAACACAGCATTCTCACTCTTTTTGTGGTCGTTCTCTTGCATTTTGTTTTCTTTCTCATTTTTTTTTCATTTTTGATCTGATTTTTCTTGTGCAGCAAGATAATTGTACAAATATGTATGTGTGTATTGGATTTAACATATTTTAACATATTGCACATATATTAGATTACTTGCCACCTTGGGGGGAAGAGAGAGAAAATTTGGAACACAAGATTTTGCAAGGGCCAGTGTTGGAAAATCATCCATGCGTATGTTTTGAAAATAAAAAGCTTTAATAAAAAATTAATTATTTAAATTTTAAAAAATAATAAGTTTCTCCTTCAAATGAGCAGGACTCTACCTTGCTGTAGTTCTATTCACTGTTATTCAGTCTGTCCTCTGGGTCACAGCAGGTGGACATAATCCCTTTTGCACATGACAGTCCTCCGAACACTGACATCCCCCCTAAAGTTTCTTGGGATCAGGCTATGTATTCCTTCTTCCTTCTTTTGATAGTTAAATGGCTGCATCTCGACTTCTTTCACAATGTTTCTGGCCCTCTCTTGGATTCTTTCCAGTCTACCCATATCTTTCTTAAATCTGGATATCAGTATTAAACAAAATAGACCAGATGTAGTTGACTGGAGCAAATGACAGAAGAATCATCATTTTCCTCATTTTTAGACACTATGCCTCTCTTGTTGCAACCTAAAATTGCATTAACATTTTCATTGGCCATATCACACCACTGACTCATTAAGCTTGCAAAAAAAAAAAAGAACCATTAGTGAATGACAATAGGTTTAATAGCTTAAGATAAATCACAGGGAATCACAACCTTTTATTGTCCCCACTGGCATGAATTGGGTTTAACCAAAAGACAAAAGGCTTGGCTAATAAAACTTAGGATTTTTTTTAGATAGAATGATTTTGATGGCGAAACATTAGGAAACCCTGAATATTGGTCTAAGCATCAGGAGCCTGAGTTGGTTATGGCCGTGGGTCCATAACTAATGAGTTCCTCTTTCAGTCTGGACCTGTTTCCCCATCTGTAAAATCAGTGACTTGGACAAGACAACCTACTTCTAAGGCACTTTCCACAACTTATACTTTATGTTAAGTTATAGATTTTGTTCTAACATAGATTTTTTGGCCCTTATTTTCTCATTTAAATCAGATTAGAGGGGAAAAAAAGAATTCAATGGTAGGAATAGCTCTGGGCTAGGAGTCAGGAGGCCTGGGTTCTAATCCTGGCGCTATCATTTACTATAATCCTTCTGAACCTTAATTTCTTCATGTTTAAAATGGGAATAACAAGCATAGGGTAGTTGCAAAAAATCAAATGAGATCGTTAGAAAAGTGCCATAGAAATGCAAGGTAGAAAGATTTGTGCTTTTTTCAGCATGCGTTCTCCCTGCACTGATACTGATTGCAACTCTAATGATCCTTAGTAGGTCTCTTTTAGGTGACTGATGTCTCCAAATTCATCAACCCAGGGTCAATGTGAATGAATAAATGAATGAATGCATGAATGACAAAGTATTTTATTAAGTGCTTACTCTGTTCCAAGCACTGGGATAAGTCCTAGGGATGCAACTACAAAAGTAAAGAAACCCACTGCCCTCAAGGAAATTATATCCTAATGGGGGAGATAGCACACTTAGGGGAATGGGGGTGGGGGGGGGGAGCACTTTGGTCTAAAAGTTAGAGGGAATGGTGAACGATATCCTGGAGGAAAAGATCAATATGCCCCTTCCAGAAGACTTGTTGGGATTGATTTGGTCTTTGGTCAAAAGGACAATTAGTCAGTTAGTCAGAAGATGGCAGAAAATAAAAGGAAAGACGGCCGGATCCTCCCTAAAATGGTGGATGACGTAGGGCAGGAGGAAGGAGGTGAGGGAGCCAAAGTATAGTGCTGGAGGTAAAGGGATAAAACTCCAAGGCAAAGTCTTGGCCATGTTTCCAAACTTACCTGGTTGAGCCCCTGGGTGACAGCTTTTCCAGCTCCTGACCCTCCTGACATAGCCTTCGAGAAACCAGGGTCACTGGTCGCCACTTTCTTCAAAAGCTGGAGTCAGCTCCTATGTAGAAGGAAGTCACCAAACCCCTCACAGGACAAGCAAACCGGCCCCAACCTGAGGGGCTGCTAGACCACCACCACCTCGGCCCTCCTCTCCCCTCAGACCCTGATAGAGACCGACCGGACCCTTGATCCCAACAGTCTTGGAGGCTTCCAGTCTCAAGTCAAAATTCTGGGAAGCAGCTCCAAGAAGATGCAGCTCCTTCTGTCTTCCCATCCAAGTCCTTAGCCCTGTCCAGTGGCTTAAGCTCAGAAACAGAAACGAGTTTGTGAGTGGAAAGGACATCAAGAGGCATTCCCACGTGCTTTGCTGCTGAACCCCAAGGATCCCAGGACCTTCCAGCCGACTCAGACCTGAGACCTTCCCTCGGTGTCCCATTGGAACGTGAGCTCCTTGATGGCTGGGACTGCTCAGCTTCCTATTTGGCTCCCTAGAGCAAGCACTTAAGAAATGCTTTATTCATCCATTTACTCAAATGGTCAGTGTCACCATCGTCCAAATTAAAGGGGACAGACTTCCTTCCCATCAGCACCCGGCTAATTCTCTCTCAGGGAAGTTACTCTGTAAGGGGGTTTGTTTAGGTATTTGTGGGGAAGAATCTACTGTGTCAAAATAAAATGTGGAAACAATTTTCTTTCAAAGACAGGTGACAGACTCAAGATGCATAATGAGACACGTTTCCAAACACACCATATGTGGGAGGTTTTTTCTTCGTGATTATACGGGTTTTTTTTTACACTGGCTATGTTTTTTGTTTCTTCTTCCCCTGAAGTAAGGATAGAATGGGGGGGGGGGGTGAATAAGGCAAAAAAAAAGGGAGGGAAGAAAAGAGGGTTATTGAAACATCTTTTTTCTTACTGCAGAATAAAGAGCAGAAGAAAGGAGTTTTTCCATAAATAACATTACCAAATATGTATTTCCCTCCATTCTATTTTTCCCCTATGTGTCCTACTCTCTCTTTTAACCTTGGCCATTCTCAAAAATGTTTTGATCTGTCTTTGCTTCCATTAATTCTCTCCCTCTTCTTTTATTCCCTTTCCTTCCTAACTTCCTATATGGTAAAATAGATTTCTACACCTAATTGAATGTGTATACTATTGCCTTTTTGTCCCAGTTCCAAAGTTCATGTGCTCTCCTTCCTGCTTTTTCCATTTCCTTTTCCACTGTAATAATCTTAAGAATTTTTTATGTAATACAATTTATCCCATTCCCTCATGCATCTCATCCCTTAACTTTATTTTTGATAATCATATCATCGTATTTAAATCACATCTCCATTTTATTGTCTATGTATACTCTTTCTAACTGCTCTAATAATTAGAAAAATTTTAGAAGTTATAAACAACATCTTCCGACATAGAAGTATAAACAGTTTTAACTATTGAATCCCTTATGAGTTCTCTTTCCTGTTTACCTTTTTATACTTCTTTTTCATCTTGTGGTCTTTTCATCAGGAATTCTTGGAAGTCCTTTATTTCACTGAATTTTCCTTTTCCCCCCAAAAATTACACTGTTTTGCTGGGAAGGTGATTCTTGGTTGTAATCCTTGCTCTTTTGCCCTCTGAAATATCATATTCCAAATCCTCAGATCCTTTAATGTAGAAGCTGCAAATCTTGTGTTATCCTGACCACGGCTCCATAATACTTGAATTGTTTCTTTTTAGCTGCTTGCAATATTTTCTCCTTAATCTGAAAGCTCTGGAATTTGGCTGCTATTCCTGGGGGGTTTTATTTGAGGATCCCCTTCAGGAGGTGGTCAGTGGATTCTTTCCATTTCTATTTTACCTTCTGCTTCTAGAATATCAGGGCAGTTTTTCTTGATGATTTCTTGAATAAATTATGTCTATACTCTTTTTTTATCATGACTTTTAGGTAGACCAATAATTCTTAAATTATTCCTCCTGGATCTGTTTTCCAGGTCACTTGTTTCTCCTATGAGATATTCCAATATTTTCTCTTTTTAAACTTTTTTGGTTTTGTTTGACTGTTTCTTCATGTTTCATAAAATCATAACCTTCCACTTACCCAAATTTAATTTTTAAGAAATTACTTTCTTCAGTGAGTTTTTGTACCTTCTTTTCCATTTGGCCAATTCTACTTTTTAAGGCGTTTTCTTCAGTGAATTTTTGTACATCTTTTTCTATTTGACCATTTTTGCTTCTCAAAACTCTTCTCTTCGTTGGATTTTTGTGTCCTTTTACCATCTTGCCTATTCTATTTTTTAAGATGTTATTTTCTTCAGCATTTTTGGTGCCTCCTTTACCAAGCTATTGACAATCTTTTTTCATGATATTCTTGCATCATTCTCATTTCTTTTCTCAATTTTTCCCACATCTCTCTCAGTTAATTTTTTTAAATCCTTTTTTAAGCACTTTCATGGCCGGAGACCATCTCTGAGACTTTGGATACAGGGATTTTGACTTTGTTGTCTTCTTCTGAGTGTGTTTTGCTCTTCCTTGTCACCATAGTAACATTTTTATGGTCAGAATTTGTCATTTCCCGCCTATTTATTGACTTTTAACTCTATGCAAAAATGGGACTCTGCCTCCCAAATGGAGGAGCCGCTGTCCCAAGTGTCCGGGTTTTGTGCAGCTGTTTTCAAGGCAATCTCAGGGATCTGTAAGTTTTGGGTTCTTTCAAAGGTTGTGTGATCCAGAGAGAGACATGTTTACTGCTCTCTTATACCACGCACTGGTTTGTGAGAGACCACAAGAATTATTTTCAATCCTGGAACTGTGGCAAGAGTCCTTGCTCCCCTGCAGCCACAAGCTCGACCCCCCACTTCAACCCGAGTCCAAATACAGGCAGTGCTACAGAGTCCAGCAAAGGGACCTCTGTAAATCTCCTTCTGACCCGTTGTCTGCTCCCCTTACAATCTGTGGGCTGAGGGGTCTAGACGAAAACCACCATTGCTGCCACTGGTTCAGGGGCTCCCAAGGCCTAGTTCTGGTTTTATTAGGCCAGGTCTGTGCTGGAGTGACCTGCACTGGACTGTGTCCCTCTCTCACCCTGGTCAACAGACTTTCCTGCTGACCTTGGGCTAGAAATTTCTTTTCCTTCCATCTTTTTGTGATTTCTACTCTTTAGAGTCATTATTTTAAAGGTGTTTGGGAAAGAGCTCTGTTAAATCTAACCCTGCCTTTATTCTGCCATAATGGCTCCACCTCCTCTACAGTGGACTTTTTATAACATAGTAAATAACGACTACACGATTAGGTTATTCTAAATTATATATTCTGTATTCCAAAGTTGTTGCAGTTAGATAGCCTAGCAATATAAAATGTTGAGTTGTCCTTGAGCGTGCTTGGGATGGGCTCCTCCAAGCCCTGTTACTAAATAAGAAAATTCTTCCTGGCTTTTCTCTCCAAAAATTTTGAAAGGTTGTTTTACTGTGTCAGGGCATGGAGCTAGTTACTGATGTGAAATGAACCGCTTCCCATTATAGAATTATTTCTTTCTATGAGACTTGGCTTAGCTGCAAATAAAAAGAAACTCAGGGACCAAAGGTCACAGATGATCCGCTTTTTTTTGTTTTTTGGCTAGAACGTTGTTGAGAAATTATGCTTGAACCTCTTTTTGTTGAGTGACATTTTTATGTAGTAAGAAATATCTATAGGCAAGTATGTAGACTAGAAATATGGAGGATTCATAGCTGAGTTCTGGTTCTGCCAATAATTCTGAGTTCTGAGTTCTGGGTTCTGTGACCCCAGAAAAATCATTCAAAATCTCTGAGCCTTCATTTGCTTATTTGTAAAATGGAATAAAGTGGCAGTCAGGGAGTGTTTCATTAGATCAGCTGTTCCCATGTTAATTTTCCTTCTTTTGTATTTACCAAATACATAAATGTTGTCCAGAGTGAGAGAGATTTGGGGAGAGGGAGATGGAAAAAAATCTCAGATAAAAGGCGTGAAGAGGACCCATAGATATTTTGGAACAAAACAGAGGGAATTGAGCCTATTTTATATTATCTATGTATGTATACAATTTCACATTTAGTACTTTAAAGGAGTAACTTCCACAGCCTCTCAGAAGCAAAGAACAAATATTAATAGATCCTGACCTACCAAAATTCTGAAAAGGCCTGAACTATAGGGGTATACCACTGTGGTGTCAAACTCAAATCGAAAGAGAAGACATTAAATTATATTTAAGGAAATCTGTGGAAGCATACAAACTTAGAAAAACCCATATTAACATCATCTATTTTGCACTGTATTTTTATTTATTTTGTTAAATATTTCCTAAGGATATTTTATTCGATATTTTATTGATATACTATATGTCATCATCCCAAGAACCAGCCTAGTTAATTCAGAGGAGTTCACCACAAGCTTGGCCATTATCGATCAATCTTTACTAAGCACCTACTATGCGCCAATCACTGTGCTAAGCCTTAGGGATACAAAAAGAGTCAAAAGATGGTCCCCATTCTCAAGAGGCTCATTCATAGTCAAAAGGAGGAAAAAAGCAAACAACTATGTACAAGCATGCTTTCCACGGGATAAATGGAAAATAATTTTAAAGGGAAGGGATTAGAATCAGGAGGGATTGGGAAAGGAAAGGTATTTGTTGAGATATGAGGTAGCCGGCAAAGTCAGAATATCAGTCTGCACCAGCAAGGCAAGTGCCAAGGGAATGAAATGATCACATCTTTAAATATTAAAATTAATATCCATATAATACACATTTTCTTACAAAACTTGCTGTTTGCGTGGAACTTGGCTTCGGAAACATTAAATGATTTCTAAGGGCTTTTCCAACTTAAATCCTGCCATTTAGGATTACTACTTGTGTGGCCTTGGACCAGATGACCTCCAAGGTTTCTTTCAGCTCTTATTTTATAAGCTTACAATTGACTGTGATGGAGAGAGCCATCTACACCCAGAGAGACTGTGGGGACTGAGTGTGAATCACCACATAGTGCTTTCACTTCTGTTGTTTTTTCTCATTTTTTTTCCTTTTTGATTTGATTTTTCTCGTACAGCATGGTAATTGTGAAAATACATATAGAACAATTGCACACGTTTAATATAAACTGGATTACTTATCACCTAGGGGAGGGGAGGAAGGAGGAAGAAAAAATTTGGAATACCATGTATTGCAAGGGTGAATTTGAAAACTATCTATATAGAAAATAAAAAGCTTTTAAAAATGTAATTGGGAAATATTTAACAAAATACAATAAATTTTTTTAAAATTATGAGGCTATGATCCCAGGAACTTTCACATAAGTCTATACACTCAAGTCTATAAACCAATCTCATTTGCATGATTAAGCAGAACAACCAATTTGACAAGGGAGAGATTTAATTAAAAGCTTTCTGAGACTGTCTCACTCTGGTTATTAAAAGACAGTATTAAAAAATAGTGTAAAAAGAAAAGACATAGTAGGTATCAAAATATTATCACATAATTAGTGATATCAAGCCTTCCCTAACTCCTTTAAATTCTAGCTGCTTCCTTCTGTTGATCCATTCCCTTTTGTCCTATATATCCTACATATGTCCTATATATAGCTTTACACATGTTATCTGTTCATAAACTCCTTAGAGGGCAGAGGCTGTCATTTGCTCCTCTTTATATCCCCAGCACTTAGCACAGTGCCTGTAAAAATAGTCGATATTTAATAAGTCTTTATTGATTAATTGAGGCTGAATTCAAAATGAAAACTTATGTAAATTTTCAGAAATTGTTTAAAAATGTCCATTTATTTTACATCGACTATTACAGTGACTTCTTCGTTTAGTTGCTTAAGTCAGTGAGTTAGGATACGACTTCCCCTTCCTCCCCTGCCCCACCCAGAGGCCTATTAGAAGCCCCTAACCAGACTTACCCTAAGGGTTAGTAGAGACGTTCTAAGGGACACCGAAGGGGAGCCTTGAATCTACATAACAAAGGGAGGTGATTCCAAAAGCCATTAGGAGAGATGGGAGTTGGGGGGAGGGACTGAGAGCTGTTCTATGAAGATCCTGCTTGGGAAAGGATTTCAACCTGCTTGGATTTCAGCGTGGAAGACAAATCTTCCCAGACAAGGGGAGGGAATTATCTGGAGGGAGAAGAGATAAACAACTGATCCATCTCTGCCTGCTGAGGTCCCCATGAGCCAGACCCATCAGGTGCCTAAGAACATCAAAATGCAGATGAAATGTTTAAATACCCCCATCCTGAGGAAATCAAAGGCCTGGCCCAGCGAGACGAATGAAACACACAAAATTAAAATAACTGTATCATACCCAACGTTATCACTTTTTTCCTCATAAGAGTAGTATCCACACTGAGGACTCACCCTGCCGTGCTGCCTTGCCACCTCAAGGGCCAGAAGAAAACCCCACCAATGAGCCCTGCTTCTGACAAGTATTGCTTACGTGATCATAGGCCAGACAAGCAATCTGTGTGGGTGGGAGCGGCGACTTGGGACAAAATTCAGTTTGTTTATCCTAAAATGTATTTGTCGATTTTCCACCCGGATTGTTCGACCTCCCTTCTTGCCTCGGGTACAACATTGGCCACTTCAGAGTTCGCCATGGACGGTGATGTTGCTGCCCCTCGTTGTTGACAAAGGCAATGGAGTGGGCAAAGCTGTTTTTCAGATGACCGTGTTCTATTGTGGAGAGCCCCTGGGAGGGTGTGAGGGGGGCGTTCTCCTCTGTGGAGGAGGAGGCCCAGAACGAGAGAGGTACCCCACTAAAAAAGGCATTTTCACCAAAACGGACAACAAGGAGGTTTAGCATCCCATGCTCTATAATGAGCTCCCTGTGAGTCCTGAGAGCACCCTCTGTGCTCCCTTGAATTCCAAAGCAAGTGGAGAAAAGAATACTCGTCGTGTCCTGGGCTTTCAGGACCCCAGGCACGTACGGTATCATCTGGATCTGAAACCTTTTCTCCTTATGACCCTTTTCACCCAAGAAATCTTTATACAATCCCAATAAAATAAATATAAAAATCAAACATTTACTGGTACTAAGTCATAATTTTATGATCGCCATATTCAGTTAGGTGACTCCGTGTGGGGGTCACAACCCACAGTTTAAGAAGCTTTGATCTAAACTTTGGATGCCTCCGATGGACTCTAGGGATGATGTGAACGACACTGTGCCCATCCATAAAGGTCATGGCTCTTCCTGTCATCCTTTTTCATCTGGATCTAGCTGTTAACGACCTGATAGAGGCCAGACTCTGAAAATGAAGATGGAGAGAGATACCCCTTCACTCTCCAAGCTGAGATAGAGAGTGTGTGGGACACCAAATAAACGCTATTTAACTCACACTGATTCTGACCTTGAAATGGAAACTGCAGCATCTGGCTCTTCTCTGGAAAAGTTCTACCTACTTCTTGATGCTCACATTTTCTGGATTTCTTTTCCAATTATGAGATTCTATGGTGTCCATGAAACCCCTTTCTAGTCAATCTTAAAGTGTGATTTGCTGATATCTGTAAGGATCTGTACGCTAGTCGTGATTTGTCTGGTGATAACATATGCCAAGATTCCAGAGTGCAGGAGATTACAGCCCTGGCACAAAGTCAAGCTCATTGATTGATATATAATAATCACTTATTGTATAATGCCGTTTATTGTGTGTTTGTGTAATTGCACTTTTAGTCACTTATTGTATATATAATAGTCACTTATTGTATAATGCTATTTCGTGTGTGTTTGTGCAATTGCATATAAAGTGTATATATATATATATATATGTCATTTATTGTATAATGCCATTTATTCTGTGTGTTTGTGTAATTGCATTATATAGTGTACATATATGTCATTTATTGTATAATGCCATTAATTGTGTGTGTTTGTGCGATTGCATATCGAGTGTATATATAAGTCATTTATTGTATAATGCCATTTATTGTATGTTTGTGTAATTGCATATATAGTATATATATATGAGTCATTTATTGTATAATGCCATTTCATCTGTGTGTTTGTGTAATTGTATATATAGTGTTCATATAGAATAGTCATTTATTGTATGTAGATACATATATAATTGTATTTTGTGGTGTGGCTGTGTGTATAACAGTCACTGACTATATAATGCATTGGAACTTCAATGAAGTCTGCTCTAGAAAAGGAAGGGAGGTAGTAAGACTGCTCACATATAAATTTCATAATTCTTTAAAAAACCAAAAACATTTCATATCTTCCACTTTAAATTATTTTTCTCCTAAAAAAGCTGTCAGAATCATAATGGCCTCCTCCTTTCTTTCTGTGCCCCCCAACATACATGTGAATGGAGGCTTTTTATAGCCTCAGCAGGAGTTCAATGAAACTGGCGCCAGAACATGAGGGACGGAAGGAACTTTACCTGTCTACTGACTTGGGACCAGCTCAAATAAAAGTGCAGATGTTATAGGGGGAAAATGCATCTGCTTATTATAGTTCAAGGTGATAAACTATAAAACAGCCCACTTAAAATTAGCATTATTGTTTTACATGTACACACTTACATAGGTGCAATATGTATTTATGTGCACACTGTGTGTATATAAATACACATGTATTTGTATGTATTTTATTTTTACACAGTAAAAGTGTTGGTGTCAGAACCAGGAAGATCTGAATTCAAATTTCACCTCTAACACATGATGGTCATGTAATCCCTGGAAAAATTATAACCTCTTAGCATCTCTCTTAACATTTTAAGTTACAGAAAAAATCCCAGTGTGTGTGGGTAGAGGGAATTTTCCTCAATGAAATGTTAGTCTCTAACACATATGTCAGTATATGTAGTGATTTACATGTTTATATATGCAGAGTATATGTATTTATATCAGCTATTCCCAAAATATTACATTATCTGACTTTAAAAATTGAAGCTGGATTACAATAATCCGGGAAGGATTCGAGTGGATACACCTCAATTCTTTTGACTTTGGTTTTCCCTTGCTAGGATTATGCAAAAACTGAATATCCATATCCAGACGCAATTCTATGAAGCATCATCACATTCCAAGGATCATTTCTACTTGGTGCTTCTTAAAGATTTTCCTGGGAATTGTAGGATAAAAGTCAACCCAGCTTTTTTCATTAAATAAAGGTTAGGGAGTTGGGCTAAAGGTCCTTTTTAATCTGAATGGGCCTATGACAGAAGGATCTATCAAAGATTAAAGGTTAGTTTGTGACCTATGACTCAATCCTGCTTAATTTATTAAGGATGCTTAATCCTTAATTTTCTGCTTAGTAAGTACACATATTCATCCCTAAATCTTGGGAATGTCCAGCAATTCTGTCTTTAAAATGAGAAATTAACCGAGATACAAATATAAATGGATAGATTGATAAGATATACATACAAACATACATACAGATACATATCTGTGTGTATATATACGTATACATTATCTCCCCAGATAATTGTCACCTTGATGACAGGAACTTTCATTTTTGTCACTGCATTCCTAGAATGTAGCATAATCCGGGTACAGAGTAGTTGCCTATGCCTGTCACATTAGGCATTTAATTTGTTAATTATACTTTGCTCACCATGTGACAAGCCCTATGTTAAGTCTGAGGATACAAAACAAAACAAAAACAGTCTGCCTTCAAAATTTGTACCCTCTAAAGGGAGACACAACTTGTCAATAATCACTGGGTGCAAACAAGATATATCCAGAATTGATAGAAGCCAATTCGGGGAAGAAAGGCATCAGCAGATGCAGCAACTGAGAAAGGCCTCCTGCAGAAAATGAGGTTTGAGCTGCATCTAGGAGGAAGCGTGGGGGGCCAAAAAGGTGAAGGGAAGGAGGCAGAACATCTCTAGTGTGGGGGACAGAGATGGAGGATCACGTGGAGGAACGCCAAGTCCAGTGTTGCTGGATCAGAAAGAGCATGCAGGGGAGTAATCTTAGATCTTAAGAGGACTGGAAAAGTAAAAAAGGGGCTAGGCTCTGAAGAGCTTTAAAGGCTAAAGAAAGGATTTCCTCTTTTATCCTGGAGGCACTAGAGAACCCCTGAAGTGGGGGACAGGGCAGGACACTGGGACAAAGCTAGGGTTTAGAAAGAACCTCGGTAACTGAGTACAGAATGGATTAGAAAAGGGCAAGACAGGAGGATGAAACTGAGGTTATGAACCTGAGTGAGGGTTACCCTTGTCAGTAATAGGGAAGTTTAGAGAAAGAGAAAGTTTGGAGATGAAAGACACTAAGTTGTGTTTTGGATATGTTGACTCTGAGACACCTATGGAACGCCAGTTCCCAATGTCCAAAAGGAGTGTATGTAATTGTAGATCAGGAGAAAGTCTAGGGCTGGATATATGGATCCAGAGATTGTCCTCATAGAGATGGTTGTTGCAACCATGTGAAGTGGCGAGATCACCAAGAGAGGAAAAAGAGAGAGCCGCGGGCAGCACTTGTGGTGAGTAGGTGTGATATGAAAGGAAAAGAGACTGAGAACTTTGGAAAGGGAGGAGAGCAAGCAGGACACAAAACTCAGGAAAACCTAGAGAGCAGAGACTATTTAGGAAGGGAAGTGACTAACGGTGTCAGATGCTGCAGAGAAGTCGAAGAGCCCAGGGACTGAGAAGCAACCCATAGGGGTGGAATGACAAGGACATCGGGGATGTTCCGTGCACATGTCGTCTCCATATTTAGAATGTGATCTCCGTGAAGGCAGGGACTGTTCGGATTTGTCTTTGTATCTCCAGTGTCTAAAACGTTTCTGGGATGAGGTAGAATCTAGGAAATGTTTGATTGATACACAGAGATCGATCTTAGAGAAATGAAAGGGCAGACAGACAGGTAGGAGAGACAGAGAGACAGAAAGAGACAGAGACAGAGAGAGAGACAGAGACAGAGACAGAGACAGACACAGAGAGACAGAGAGAGAGACAGAGAGATAGAGACAGAGAGACAGAGAGACAGAGACACAGAGAGACAGAGACAGAGAGACAGAGACAGAGAGAGACAGAGACAGACACAGAGACAGAAAGAGAGACAGAGAGAGAGACAGAGACACAGAGACACAGAGAGACAAAGAGAGACAGAGACAGAGACAGAGAGAGACAGAGACAGAGAGAGAGAGAGAGACAGAGAGAAACAGAGACAGAGACAGAGAGAGACAGAGAAGTAAATAAAAGGGCGCAGGTTGATCACCCGAGGACCGCGACGGGGACAGACAGACGGCGGACAAGAAGAGGCACAGACAGAAGGACTGACGGCGAGGCGGGGAGGTGACGACGACGGAGACAGAAAGCAGCCGCTCGCGGACACCGCGGAGCCGACGGCGGCCGCCCCGGGAGCGCCGCGGCCCCGCCCAGCAGGTGAGGGGCAGCGAGCGCGCCCCTGCCGGCGGCCCCGCGGGACAATGGCCCCCCTCCCCGGGCGGGGGCCGCGCGGCGGCGGCGGTGCGGCTGCTCGGCTGCGGGGGTGACGGAGCTGCAGCGACTCCTCCTAGGGGTGGTCGGGAGGAGGCGGCCCAGGAGCGGGCGCCGGCGCCGGAGCGAGCGGGCTTCTCCGCCCCCGCCTCCCCGCCCCCCGTCAGCGAGGATCCCGGCCTGGTGAGCAGAGCCGCCGCCGCGCCCGCCATTGGCACACACGCGCGCCCTCACACGCACACACACACTCACACGCGCGCCCTCACACGCAGACGCGCGCATCCCTCGCCAGCAAGAAAGAAAGGAGCGGAGCGAGGAGCGCGGGACCGGGCGCAGCACGGCGCTGGCCTTGGCCGCTGGCCCGCAGCCGGACGCGCGGGCTGACTGGGAGGCGCTGCGGGGCCCGGCCGCCGAGGCCGGGGCCGGGGCCGGGGCGCAGGTGAGAGCCTCCCCGGGGCGCTGCACGGGCCGGGGTCCCCCGGGGCAGCTCCCGCCCCCGCCTCCTACCTGTGGCCAGGGCCGGGGGAGGGGTGTGAGAGGGGGCGGGGGGGAGGAGTGGGGGCGGCTGGCGCGAGAACGAGGCTGCTGCCCCCGGGGGGGGGGCGTTGGGCTGTCAGGGTGCTAGGATGGAGACGCCCGGGGTGGGGGAGGGGAGAGAGCGAGGGCGGGGGGAATGGGCGCCCCCAGCCCGCCTGGGCCCGCAGGGGCGAGAGCTGGACGCTGGGGGCCAGGCTCTCCGGCCCCCAGGTGAATGGGCCAGGGGAGGAGGGGAGGCACGGCCGCTCGGGTGACAGCCCTGGATGGACGCCGGAGGCGGGAGCCCGTGCTTGCAGCCCGCGGGGCCAGGCCGGAGACGGGGGGCGCCTGGGCCCCGAGGCTGACAATGGGGGCGCCGGCGATGATGGATGCGCCGAGCTGGGCTGCGCGGAGGCAGGCCCGGGCCGGGCCCCGAGGCCGGGGGGAGGCGGGGGGGGCGCGCTGGGGGGGGGCCGACACCGGCTGCGGGGGAGGGGCTGGATCTCCCCCTCAGGTTCCCTTTCCGGGGCGGCTCGGGTTCCCGAGGCTTGGAAATGGCGGGCCCTGCCGGGGGGCTAAGGCGGCCTTTTGCGCGGGAAAAGGAGCCCGGCGCGGGGGAAAGCGGGGGGAACACAGGAAAGGGGGAGGCGCTCGGCAAGCGAGAACCCCCCTGAGCCCCCGCCGAGACCGCGAACGTCTGGGGGAGGCGCCTGGCAAGCGCGCGGACGGACCCCAGCGTTCTGTGCTCGCGCCCCCCCCCGGCCGCCCGCTGGGATCCGGGCGGAGGGGGCGTCCAGCCGGCGCGCGAACCCCGGCTTTGCCTCAGCCCTCCCCCTCCCCGACGCGGCCGCCCGCTGAGCCGCGGAGTGCCGGGGGCGGGGCGGGGGAAGGGCGGCATCTGGCAAGCGCGCCCCTTCCCCGGGCCGGCCCCCGCGGGAGCTGGAGTTGGGAGAAGGCGGAGAAAGGCGCCCCGCGGGTCCGCCCGGCCCAGCCCCGCGGAGGGGGCGCGCTGCCCTCAGACCCCGCGGCCGCGGCCGCCACCCCATCGCGCTTAAGTTTCCTAAATCCGTGAAACGGCCGATGGACTAGAACCCGCCCCCCGCCCTTCCCGGAGACAGCCCTCGGGCCGCACGTCGTGCCCACCCTGGCCCAGGCGCGGGGGCTGCGGGGGCTGAGGGGGCCCGGGCCCGGCCCGACCCCCCCCGGGGGCGCCTCTCGCCCTTCTCGCCTTGAGCGCTTCCCTTCCCTTCCCTTGGGGATCATAGATAGCCCCGAGAATCCCCGGGACTGCGGGAGGACTTTCAGGTCGGACGGCCCCGGCCCTCATCGCTCCAGAAAGGCCCCGGAGATCGCCGAGAAGTTCGGGCAAGAGCTCGGGGGCCGCCGGGGATCCCGGCTCCCTCCCCGCGTGACCTTGGCTGGGGACCGGCCCCGCACAGCCCTGCCCCGTCCCAACCCCGCTTCCTTGCAAGGGGCACCGCGGCCCAAGGTCACACGGGGATCCGCAGCCGCTCCCCGGCATCGGGCGCCCCGACCCCGCGTTCTTCGCCCCCCGGAGGAAGACCCGGGGTCAGAGCCGGCCTTGGTCAAGGCTCCCAGGGAGAAGCTTGGCACGGCAAGAGCCGCGATCTGGAGCCCGTCACGCCCTCCCAGAGCCTCAGTTTCCTCCCTTTAAAAGGAGGGAGCTTAAAATCCGGGGGCTGGCCGAGCTTTCTTCCCGCCCCGAGACCCCAGGAGCCTCGGGTCGCTCCTGGCGAGGTTCCTCGGGCGTGTGGAGGGGCCCCTTCCAAGGGCATCTCGCGAACCATCCGGCCGAAGTGCGTGAGGCAGGCTGGGAGTGAAGTCTAGAAAGCTGCAGAATTGTGGAGTGGGCAGAAATTGGACCGGGACCAAATCAGAAAGATCCAAAACAGGCTTCTAGTTCTGGGGTCCAGATGACTTTTTGGCGATATTCTTCATTAAACTTAAGCCAATCATTTCATTGAGCACCTCGGCCTTCCTTCCTCAACAATAAGATGGAAGCCTAGGGCACCGTTAGCCACCTGCCAGGGTCCTGCGAGGGGAGAGCTTTGTGAATCCTCAGGAGTTTCGGAAACACGTTATTGTGTCTTCAAGGGCGCTTGCTTGCCTCTCAGATTGTCAGAAACAGAGAGACAAACGGCGGGGGGGGTTAAGCTGCATCCCGGCATATTATCGCTGGCAAAGAGACCACTTTTAAAAATGAGGTACAAATAGCCACCCTATGCGATTCTCATTATGTGATTTTTGCTGAGGTTGGCTCATGCTTCTTGTGTATTGCAAGCTGAGTTTTCTGATTTTTTTTAGATTTCCAAACAATTGAAGAATACTACTGGAGCATAAGATTAGATCGCAAATGAAGAATCTGTTTAGACTGAAGCGAGTACCTTTGAAGTTTATTTTAAATCAGGCCCCTAACCACTTGAGAGCATCCCTTTCACTATCCAGATTTTTTCTTTCTGCACCTAATACAGCCTTCTGTACTCCCCCCTCTTCTATTTCACCTGAAATCACTGAAGCCATAATATAGCTATTGTTAGTGGTCTTATGCCTACTTATTTCAGAAACTCCTTGATTTCATTATGATCTAAGAAACATGATCTGAGCATTCAGCAATCCAATCCAATTTCTCAGATTTATGAGGGTTTTTATTTATTTATTTAGCTTTTCACAGTGGGCAGGAGGCCCTTTCATTTTCTCCAACAACTATGTCTGTTTTCACTGTCTCCTGCTAGCAAAGGATGTGAGTTAGTCCGATCTTAAGGAATTTTTAAACAAATGAAACATGACACGATTCACGCAGAGAATAGAGCCGTTAAAACTGCAGCGACCCCGCCAGCATTTTTCCCCTTGTGTCCCAAGGATGTTTGAAATTCTCCACCTTTTTACTGGAGTAGAATCTTGAACAAAGTGTTGGACCATTCCTGAGTAGGTTCAGTGATTTGTTCTAGACCAATAAGAAGCCAACTTTTGGCCACAAGATCAAGTTCAACCAATCTCTGGTGCTTCTCTGCAAAGACTGAAGAAAAACAATTGGCTGTGTATGCTTGTCCACCATGATAAATCTTAGCTTCAGGTCACCCTTTGTGCTATTCAAGAGGACACTTCAGAAGAATGCTTGAAAAAACGTTGTTTTAAAGAATGCTTTTGGGACTAAGAAAGATTCGATTTCAATAAGTGCCCTGGAAAATTGGATATTATCAATAGAGGTTGGGAATGAGGGAAATCCCCAGATAGACATGCAGGGGAGCAAAAACTCAGGGGTTTCTCTTCCACACTGGGGAGACAGACAGACAGAGACGGAGAGAGGGAGGGCGCACTGGACCTACATTCAGGAAGAACTGAGTTAAAACCCAATCTCAGACGCGTAATAGCTGTGTGACCCTGAGTGAGACTCAACCTCTGTCTCAGTTTCCTCATGTAAAAGGGGGAAAGGGCACTTATGTCACAGGGTGGATGTGAGAATTAAAAAAGGTAACATTTGTAAAGCGCTGTGCAAATAAGCTCTACATAAATGCTAGATTTTATTTATTTTTAGGAGGAATTCCTCTTTGGATCTCACCATTGTTTAGTTAATAGGATATACGATGGTTAACCAGGAATTCTTCCCTGTGTGACTATGAATGTCTAGTTAAATTGGAGGGAAAGTGGGCAGATATACAAGATAAGTTAGGAGAGAGTTGGAAGGATGTTAATGAAGCAAGGGGCTTAAGGAAAATTGGACCTAGGAGAGAAAACGCTGCCTTCTAGCAACGGGGGAGAAGAATCAGGGTCTTTATTTTTTCTGCAAGGTACAGACAGGCACAATTAAGAACTGAATGAATGCTACCCTAGCTGTGAACCGGTAGTGAGGAGTAAAAGAGCTTGAAGGAGGCTTTCTAAGACTTGAAAGGAAAAAGAAATGATCCTGAAGCCAAATACCTTTTGACCAGGACTAAAAGTTGCATTGATTTCACTCATTTGTACATCCAAAAAATATTTATCATATACCTCCTAGTACACAGAAAGTCTCATTCAAGCTAGGAAGAAAACAACAATGGATATTGTTTGGAATTGGATATGGATCTCAAATTAAAATAACTTTGTCCTAGCCAATGGAGGCTTATACAAGGTTAAACTCACACAGAAGTGTGCTGAAGCCAATTCCTAATGAGATCTGATTGTTTCACTTTCAATGTGAGTATTTACACCTTGGAAATCTGCAAAGGCTACAAATCAATGCTTGATTGATTGTTTTGTTGATTGCCTAGACTTAAGAAAGTGATAGAGACAATGTGAATAATGGAGATTCAACTAAAAGTGTGTGTATAAATTCCTTCCCCTCTTCATCCAGTTGCTAAACATTTATCAATAGGCCCCTGGCCTTGGATATGTCTTCTTTCATGCTGGGCAATTTGCAATTATGTGCAGTCTAAAACAAAAATTCTTTCCTTAGAGTCAATATAAGTGGATTTTCAGAGGGTCCATGGATCTAGATGGGGGGGGGGGAGGGAGAGAAAAAAAATTTTTCCCAATATAATAGATTTCCTTTGTAATTCTGTATAATTTTTACAAATTTAAAAACATGATTCTGAGAAAGGTTTCATAGGCTTCTTCCAATTGCCAGAAGGTCCACCATACCAAAAATATTAATAACATTGGCTCTAAGGTTCCTGGTAGGTTTCTACTTCTCCAGGCTCACCGGTAGAATTGATGACAAGTATAAAGAAAGAGTTGACCTAGTGTTTGGTCTTAAATTATTTTATGATTATAAACAGTATTAAGGCAGAAACAAAACTTCACTCTACGCTACTTTAAAGTTGTTAAGTTGTTCTGCAAAAAATACAGGTGAAATGGTGTTAAGGAAGACTATGTCATAGGAACAGTGTTATAAACAGACAGATAAATAGAATAAACATAGGCTTTCATAAATGTCTATTTAGGCTTGGTTATAACATAATTTTTATTTTTAATCTTATTTTTATTGATACATTTTCTTATAACACCTTCATTTTTAAATATATCCCTTATCCTTCCCTTTCCTTACCCAGTAAGACATCCCTTAGAATGAAAATTAGAAGAAAAAAAGAGAAAAATAATTTTTTAAAACCAATTTTTATATTTGCAGTGTTCTGTATTTATACTCTCCCAATTCCACAAAGAATTGGGAAAGCTATATTTTTGAAATTATTCACAAGAGCCCTGATTAGTGATTAGAATGATAGGACTCAGTTTCATTTTATTGTTGTTGTTTCCATTTACATTGTAATCACATATCTCATTTTTCTGGTTTTGTTTACTACATTCATCATCAGTTCATGTAAGTCTTTCTAGGTTCCTCTCAATTCTTCAGATTTGTTCCTATGATAATTTATTGCATTTATGTGCTATAATTTTTCAATCCCAAGAGTTCTGGAATAATTTTTTTCTGCCATGAACTCTGGAAGCCTGACCAAGCCTATGGATCCATTCTCAGAGTAGTGTTTTTTTTTAAATGCATACAATAAAACACATAGGAGTACAAAGAAAACCAATATTATAATATTAACAAAATATTTTTACAAGTTCATAGGCCATAAATTAAGAATCCTTGGTTTAGCAATTCCCCAATCTATGGGCATTTTCTTTGTTTCTCAATTTTTGCTATTGCAGGAGAAAAAAATGCTGCTATGAATATTTTGCTATGGATGGGATTCTTTCCTTCTATCTAACCTTGGATGTATTCCTCGATGGCAACACAGAATCAAGGGATATCAATATTTTAGTCCCTTTTTAAAATAGCAGTTCCAAATTGTTTTCCAGAATGGTTAGAATAATTTATAGCTCCAACAATCGATACAGGATTAATTTTTATTAATTTACTTGTCTTCCCTTTATGTCACTCCAACATTGACTGTTGCCAGCTTTGCCCATTTCCTGTGTAAGAAGAAACTTGAGTTTTCATTTGTGTCCTTCTGCTATCTGTGATTTGGTACCATCTCTCACATAGTTTGTAGTTTTCAACTCTTTTTAAGAAACGTGTGAGAGAGTATGTGTATGTGTGTGTGTGAGAGAGAGATTGTGTGTGTGTGTGTGTGTGTGTGTGTGTGTGTGTGTGTGTGTGTGTGACCAAAGGACTTAAGGGACTTAAGGGCATATCTATGTGTTGCCTGGGTAGCTTTGGATAGTAGGTCCTTGTTAGAAAGGCTGATGCAAAGATTTTCCCAGTCAGCTTTTTCTCCTTGCCCAGCTCGTTGATTTTGCTCCCACCAAAGCTTTTCGAGTCCATGTGCTAACCAGGGTCAGATTTCTCTTTGCCATGACTACAGAAGGAGCTGGATCGTGTCCTCTCCTGCCTTTTTTAAGGGTTTGACATGTCACATTCAGGTTGTGCGTCCATTTGGGGCTCACTGTGCATTACAAGGTGCCGTGCCCAAGCTAGTTCCCCCAGCCATCTTTCCGTTTTCCCAGCAGTTCTTCCCCTGGTGCCCTGTATCCGATAAGCCTCCCTATCTTCTGCCACAGTCTCTCCCCATCCATCATCTTCTCCCTTACAGAGCCACCAGCAGAGTTCAGGCCTGGTCACCTGTCATCTGGCCCTGTGTGATGGTCTCAGCTCACTCCCCTCCTCCTTCATCCCCTGCCTAAACCCATTGCGCTCTTACTCAACACTCTTACGCAATAAACTCCAAAGTCTCACTTTTGCCTCAAGGATAAAGTAGAAACTCTACTCACAACTTGGCCCCAACCTGTATTCCAAACCTAGTAACGCATTCGTTCCCTGCCTGTTGATTTTGATCCGATTGGACTTTTCTTTGTTCCTCATATGCAGGAGTCCCTCTTTTCACTCTGCCTTTGCTTGACCATATCATGTCTGGGGAATCCCTACTGAAGGTCAGACACCTCAAAGACAGGCTGCATGTGACCCACGAGACTCCGGGGTGCAGCCTGAACTAGATTAAAATGTACTGAGGAAATATTTAACAAAATAAATTAAAATACAACAAATCATAGATCACATTAATGTGTCATTTTCTAAGTTAATATGTGACCCACAGGAATCCTTCTATTTATGTTAGTGGTCTCATTTCTATTTGAATTTGCCAACATTGTGTTAAAAGATTAATATCTTTCTTCATATTCCCAAAGCTAGTATCTCCAATTCCCTAATTACCTTGGTGAGTTTTTTATAAACAATTGTCTTTATATTATATTTGTTCTGAGTTTATATGCATGTATGTATTGTGTATATGTGTAGATACATATACACATAAATAGGAATTTGCATTTACATGTTTCCTCCTCCTATAAAATAAGGGCTTCTTGAGAACAGAGACCATTCATATTTTTGTCTCCATGATGCAGCAACCAGGACAGCACCAACACAGACAATGCTCCACAAATGCTAATTAATTGATTGGCTGGTTGATTCAAGTAATTCATGTTCTCAGGTTTATTGAATACTCGGTAATTGAATTTGATTATTTCTGATTATTCTTTGGCTATCTTTTCTACTGATCTATTTCTATATGGATCTACTATCTATTTCTCTACGGTACCATCAGTGGTTTTGATGATCACTACTTTAAGACAGAATATAAGATCTGAAAGATCTTCTCTTATTCCTCCTCTTTTTTGCTCTGTTTCACTTAAAACTCAAAACCTTTTGTTCCTCAAAACCATGAGATCCTAGACAATTTTTGTTATGAGTTGGTTTAAGTCTCTGAAGTACTCCATAGCCCTAAACCTATAAATTAATTTACATGGTATGGTCATTTTTATTATACTGTTGCAGCCTAACCATGAATAATTAATATCTCTTCAATTATTGAAATGATTATTTCTTTAGAGAGCATTTTGTAATATTTATAAGTCTTGGATGTATTTTGGTAGATAGATTCACAAATACCCGGTGCATTTTGTAATAATTTTAATGGGATTTTCCTCTCTATTATTTCCTCTTTGGTTTGGGTAGACTAAAAAAAAATCTATTGAATTAGAGGCGGGGGGAGAGGTGGGTAATCTTTGCATCAAATATCTCTGATAAGGTCTGCTAGTACAACTTCCCAGAGTGTACTAGTCTGTACTTACTTATACATTGTCTCCTCTAATAGAGGGTCAGCTCCTTAAAGGCAGACATTTCCACTTTGTCTGTAAGCACTTCATTAATGTCTAATAAAGAAAGGCAGCTGAGTGGCTCTGTGGACAGTGTTAGACTTAGAGGTAGGAAACCCCAAATTTGAGTCCTTCCTTGCTTTCCTCATCTCTAAAATGGGGATAAGAATATTACCCCCCTGGGCCAACTCGATAGCACAGTGGGTACAGCACTGGCCCTGGAGTCAGGAGGACCTGAGTTCAAATGTGACCTGATACTTAAAGCTGACTAGCTGTGTGACCTTGGGCAAGTCATTTAACCCCACTTGCACACACACAGAGAGAGAGAGAGACAGAGAGAGAGACAGAGAGAGAGACAGAGAGAGAATGCCTACCTCTCTAGGTCGTGCAGATAAAATAAGTTAACCTATGTAAGGTGTTTTGCAAACCCTGCATAAATCCAAATCATAGATGTAGCAACACAAATGATATTCACTGATAGTTGAAATATATAGTGAACTAATACAAATAAATAAATAATCAAAAAATAAGAATCAGCAATTCTCAAAAGAAGAAATTAGAGTTATTAGCAACTATATGAAAGACTTCTTTGAAATCACCAATAACAAAAAAAAAAAAAAATCACATAAAAATCATGCTGAGGTTCCAACTCATTTTCAGGAAATAGAAAAAGATGACAAAAAAGACACTGCAGGAAAGTAGCTAGAATAATATTCTGTTAGCATAGATGGGAAATTGGCCAGCCATCTTGAAAAGCTATTTGGAAGTATCCTTTTTTGAAGTGATTAAAATGCCCATATCTTTTGACCCCAAAGTTCTCTTGCTAGGCAGATGCCCCCAAAGAAGTCAAATGGAAGAAAAAAATGCCAGTATGCATCAAATTACTCATAGGAACACTTTTCATGGTAGAAAAGAGTTGGCAATGTGGTAGATGCCCATCAGTTGAGAAATAAGCTAAGCAAATGGTGGTGCATGCATTTAAACAGAATATTGGTTGCATCATGAGAAATGGTGACTATAAAGAATTCAGAGAAGTGTGGGAAAACTTACTTGAACAGACTCAGAGGACACTAAACAGAAAAAAAATGATGCAAAATGAAAAGGGAAAGAACAAACAAATGAAACAGAACACTGTAGTTGTAATGTAAAGCTTATCCCTAGAGAAGAGAGAAGAGTATTCACAGCCCTAACTTCTCTGCAGAAGTGGAGGACTGTGCAAATGGAAAATTCTGTTCCATAGACTCTGAAACTCAATCGATGTGTTGGTGGTTTGACTGACATGCTTTTTTCTCTGTTTCTTTATGTTCTCTGTTATAAGGAATGACATGCTTTTTGAGGGGGAGTTTGAGGGAGAAAAATATAGTCAGAGAGGAAGGTGATATAAAAACAAAATATTGGAAAATAATTTTTTAGAGAAATGATAATAATTTTGTGAATTTGTTTTGTATATTTCTCTTTATGGAAGTGACTATCTTAATTTATTTCTTGATTTTCTGAGTTTCCTAAAAAACCCACCATATTGTCAGCAAATAGGAATAATTTTACCTCTTCTTTTCTAAGGCTGTGTATGCCTTTCTCTTATCTTCTCGCTATTGCTACCATTTTTAGCACTGCCATAACCATAAAGGGAGAAACATCTTTGCTTTAAGCCTCCATTTTGGGGAAAACTTCTAGTGTTTCTCCATTGCAAATAATGCTAGCAATGGTTTTTATTATATTAAAAAATCATCTTTCTAAGAAAAGAAAGAACACCATAAAAGACTTTCCCATGAGAGAGATGTGTGTCTGCAGTAAGAAATAAAGGTTTCATTGGGGGAAATTTGCACACTAGGACATTACCCTCTCTAAGAAAGAGTTGTAGCTCTTAAATGCAGCTCTCCCCCAGGAGACTGGATGAATGATTTCCTAGACAGCTAGTACCTAGCATAGTATGGAAAGTAGAAAGGAAAAGGGATAGAGAACCTGCGATAAGATAACGTGACCTTGGAAATGCAGAATGATCATGGGAAATTCAAGGGGTGGTATCAAGGGCCTTGTGATTTTTCACACAGACTGATTCAACATACAACGCTGGCATTGCTTCCCTTATGAAATGATATTTCTGACATTTATTGAGTAGAACGATAGACTTAATTTAGTAGAAAGGAGAGATCCTCTATCTATACAATGAGTAGTATATAGGCAAGAAAATCTTAACCTGGGGACCACACAGATAGATTTCAGGGATTTCATGAACTTGGATAGGAAAAAAAATGATATCCTTATTCTAATATAATTGATTTCCTTTGCAAGGCTGTGCTTTTTCTTTTATACAATTTTTAAAAATTGTTCTGAGAATAAGTTCATTAGCTTCACCAGACTGTCAAGGGGGGGGGGTCTATAACATAAAAAGTTAAGACTCCCCTGATATAAGCCATTTTTTTTTTGTATTTAGTTGAACTATATGACAGAATGGTGAGCAGATACTGGCCATATTTCTGCACACAGTGATGTTTATACATCACCATTCTGATGTGCTTCTCTATTCTATTCCATTCAGAATTAAATAAATAAAGCAGTAGGATTAATAAACATAAATAAACACTAAGGACTACATACCCACAGTCACTGCCTTTAACTTAATTCTTAGTGAGAAATTAAGTTAATAGCCATTACATTGACTAATTCAATACCTTTTTTGCCAAATAAGTTTATATTATGTACTATAGAAAAGCTTTAATTTAAATGGGATATTGAATGAAAATTTGCAAATAGAAATATATACACACTATTATGAATACATTTGGTGCTCAATAATGTGAAAAAATACAAAATAGTAGCCAAAATTAGATCCACTTGAGCAAACTTACATAGAATTAGATACTGACTTTTAGATTAGACTTGGTGATTCACCAAGTTCCCTACTCCAACACACTCGATTCTAAATTAATGAGCCCTTTAGAATTTTAATGAAGTGATAAGTTAATTTTAACCCTTTCTACAAGACTCATTTTCTCATTATTAGATTTTCTGTAATTACTTGCATAAACTGTCATGCGGGGCTACTAAGCTGACCAGTCACTTGCCTGATATTATTTCATAATAACATAATGATAACTCACCCGTGTAGCACAGCCCACTGGGTAATTCCTGGAGATGCAAATTTCACATCTTTCAGACATTAGTGGTTTACAAAAGGTAGCTTATCTAGGAAGCCGTAGTACCCAGACCAATCAAAAAATGGCTTGTGGGTTGGCTTAGGGCTTCTCCCCTTAATCACAAAGGCTGCGCATGGGCCTTGTGTTCTACCTTCACTCAGCGCAGCCTGCATCCAGATGGCCCAAGGACCAGTTCACTTGCCTGCGGGCTGCGGCAAACTGACGACTAAGGCATGAGGTAGGAAGCTGTAGAACAGAAGCTGTGGGGCCTGGCCCTCTTACCAACCCTGTAGACACAAAAGGCACGTGTGGCCCACGGCTTCTCACCTCCCTTTTCCTGGCAGCCAATCATCTGAGAACCCCCTGGTCCCTGGATTGGGAAAAGAGGCAAATTGTGAGGAAGAAAGAAGAGTTAGTGTCAGCATCACCAATGGCACTTTAAGTCACTTTACAGATACTACCACATATCCCCATACCAACTCCGAGTGCTGTCATTTTCCCCATTTTACAATTGAGGGAACTGAATTAGACAGAGATTAACTTGCAAAGGTTGGGGCAGCTAGCCCCAGAATGGATAGCACTGGCCATAAAGTCAGAAAGGGTTTAAATATGTCCTCAGATAGTTAACATTTCCTAGCTGGGTGACCCTGAATAAATCATTTAATCCCAGCTGCCTCCACAAACAAACAAAAACACTTGTGAGGGTCTCAGAGAAAGTATCTGAGGCTGGATTTAACTCAGGTCTTTTTTGAATGGGATTTGAACTCCACATCTTATGCTCTATCCACTGTACCACCTAATTGCCTCTAAGTTATAAAGATTATATAGACTTATTTTGCTTTAAAGACCTCATTTAAGATTTTTCATTCTAAATTTTGGTCACTTAAGATTATCTCTCACATTTATAATTTAGTTCTAGGTAATGTTTAAAATAAGGAGTAACACTCCTGACCTCAGAAATAACAAAAGCAAAAATAGAGTTAATTAAAAGATAAGGAAGGAAACTACATCCTGCTAAGGGTATCATAGATAATGAAGTAGTATCAATACTAAACATATGCATCAAGTGGTATAGCATCCAAGTTCCTAGAGACAAAGTTAAGACAGCAAAACTATGCTAGTGGGTGATCTCAACCTATGTAATAATGTTTTACCTAATATCTTAGAATCATGGGGTATGGATTTGGAAGGAAATGAAAAGAACATCTAGGAGGGAGATTCTTCATTGCTTAGCGTATAGTAGGTGTTTAATAAATGCTTGTTGACTGTTTTGTGTTGTGAAGCCCTTCTCAGAATTGTGTTTTTAAATAAATAAATAAATAAATGTGTAGGATTACAAAAGAAACCAATAACAATGAAATACAGTTATCAGAATTTTTAAAATTCAAGTTCATGGTTAAAATCTTATGAATCTATAGTGGAAGAAATTGAGACCCAGAGAAGTCACATAGGCAGTAAGCCACAGAGCCAGGGGTCACATTGATACCTGAGAGTCCAAATTCTGTATTCCTGCTGCTTCCAAGAGCTCTTGTCTTCTTGGAACAAAGTGGCAAGATGAGGTGGAGGTCTCCTTCTTTTAAAATGGAGGAGAGGCTCTCCATTCAGAGAACACATAAGGCAAGTAGAACTTTTTAAAATGGAAATTACAAGCTGGAATTATACCCAAAAAGCTATGCAGTCATGCTCACCATTTGACACAGTGATTCCACTAGGTCTAGACCACAGAGAGAACAAGGAAAAGGATGCATATGTGCAAAAATATTTATTGCAGCTTTTTTATGGTGGCAAAGAATGGGAAATTGAAGGAAAACTCATCAGTTGGGGAATGGTTGAGCAAGTTAAATGAATGTGATAGAATGCCACTGTCTTGTAAGAGATGATAGGGGAGGTGTTTTTAGAAAACCTTGGGAAGACTTATAAACTTGATGCAGTAAAATGAACAGAACCAAAATCCTTCATACAGTAACATCAGCATTGTAAAGATGATCTAGCTTCAAATAAGCTAGAAAATCTGATTAAGTAACTAATCATAGTTCCAAAGAATTCTTGATGAAACATGATGCCCACTTCCAGATAGAGAGCAAATGAACTCAGGGTGCAGATTAAAGCATATTTTCTTTTTCTTTAATATTTTTTCTTTCCTTTTTGGATTCTGGCTAATGCAGAAATTTGTTTTACATGATATATTTACAGTAGATTTTCTTTTTCTTGCCTTCTCAATGAGTGGAGAAGGGGGAAGAAGAGGAAAGAATTTAAAACTGAAATTAAAATAAAATTGAATTAAAAAAATAAACCACAGGCTGTTTTGATTTGCCTAAAGCTTGTAGTTGATAACATTTAATGATTCTTAGGGAAGAATCTCATCACTTAATGTGGCTCCTCCCTCCCTTTGTTCAGTTTCTGTGACTACTTGGAGGGACTATGGTATCACAAAAGCAGTACTTTATGGCTAGCTATATACTTATTTACTTATATACTCTTTATGCTTGTTAGGTCTATTTCCAAAACAGTTTTGCAGCTTCTATAATTTACATGATTATTAATGTCACAGGAAAGAAAAAGCAGACAGAAGGATGGACAAGGATGGACATTGTGAAAATTTGTTTTCTGCAATAATAATAGCTCAAACATCTAAGTAGCACTTGGAGACTTATAAATAGCAGTGTGCTGGTGATATTTCAAATCAGCTTTTCTCCCCGCCCCACAAAAGAAAAAGAAAAAGAAAAAAGCATGACACTTGTAAATTTAATCTGAGTGTTAACATTTTCTCCATAATTTTCTTAATTCTAAACAATCAAAGCAATTAATTAAACCCTGATTTGTAACTTTTGACAATTTTAGAGGTGTAACTGCTTCTGAAAATTGAACAATCTGACTCAAGGATATCTCTGCTTTTGGCTCACTTTTCTTTTAATAATCCTGTGAAGTAAGTTTCACAGGAATTATTTCCATTTTAGAGAGGAAGAGACAGATGTGTAAGTATTCGAGACAGGATTTGAATGCAGCTTCCTTGCCCCAACACCAGTGTTTTTGCCACTGTATTCCATTAAAGCATGTATTTTAAAACTTCTTTTGACTTGACTCTCTTCTTAGGTTCATAACATAACTCTGTTATGAACAAAATTAGTGTTCAGGACCAGCCCAAGTAATAATCCATACACACTGGGAAATGGAAATAATTAATTTTCTCTATTGGTTCGGTTCAGCTTAAACAGACACTTTGAAGTCTCATCATCAAACTTATTTTATGGAGTAGAAGCAGAAGGCTTAGATTTCTTACATTGACTTCCCAGCCTTCTAACCATCCCAGCAGGGATGATTGACTGAACAGATTCCAGTTCCCAGTTTCCTTCTCTGAAAATTAAAGGGATGGGTTTAAATGATCGATCACCAAGGTTCCTTTGAACCTGTGCTTATTAACCCACTGTCACTTAGACAGCATGAGGTAGTTTTTTTGTCTTGTCAAAATTATTTGAAATGATTTTTAAAGGAATAATTTGTTACCGAAACACTGTAATTTAAATAAATCAGGTAAAGTATTTGTTTCTAATGCCCTCTTGCTAATTTAATCTGAATGTAATTTTTATAAAATCACATGTCACATGGATCTGCTTACATTGTTAATATACTTTGGCATAAAGACTATAAAATTATTGACTCTTCTCATTCGCTTAAAAGGTGGCCTTAGAAAGTGATTTGGGAAGTATTACTTGTCCAATAACGATTTGCCTTTAGGGGTTCATAAATAGAAGTATAACAGACAAAATGATTCTACTGTTAGCATCGAGTCTAGTTTTTACAGCTACCAAACAATGCTAGCCCAGTCATATTGTTTGAATAGTTGTAGTGGCAAAGTAATAAGAATTCTGTAAGGTAGAAAATGATTTAAGAGGAGTTTATGACCTTAAAAAAAAAGATTATATTTGGTGGATTGTTTAAACCTCACTCCTGGCTCTTCACGGCTTTTATTTAGTCCAGTTTCTTCCCTGTAGGATGGAATATTGAACTCGCAGGGCACAGATGCTTCATGGTAAATTGTGTTTTATTTTTCATCGTTATTTTTAAATTCTTCTAAAGTGCAACAGAGATTTAGCACATAATGCAGAACTAATGTTAAGTAAGTATTACAACCCTACACTGTCTGTTGGATGGCCACTTGTCAGGGCTGTTGTAGAAGTCAGCTGGCCCCTGAGGTCCCTTCAACTCAGCAGGCCTGTGAAATTAATTATATCTCAGAAGCTTTAAGAGTCCTATCTCAATCTATTAAATGATAATAGCCAGGGATCTAGAAATCATGGTGGAATAGAGAGAACGTTGACCTTGGAGGCAGAAGAATCAAGATTTAAGTCCTGATTCAGTCACTTACTTAGTGATGAGACCTTGGCTGGACAGTCCCTAAAGTCTTCTTTCTTCATCTTTCAACTAGGTGATACATTACTTGAACAGCTGTGAGAATCCAATGATAATAATTTATCAAAAGTGCCTCCTCAATCTTGTAGAGCTTTATAAATGTGAGGTATTATACTATTTAAGTGGGTTTATATAGCCCCAAAATCAGTATTTACTTTATCAACAGCTGTAAAAATAAGGATATGTTATTACTAGTTTTTGAAGAGCATGTGTGTATAATCTTTTCAGTTAGGGTTTTTTTGTCTTTTCTGAGGCTTGCCCAGGGTCACCCAGCTAGGAAGTGTTAAGTGTCTGAGGTCAGATTTGAACTCAGGTCCTCCTGACTTCAGGACTGATGCTCCATCCACTGTGCCACCTAGCTGCTTCTCCCTTTTTTAATCACAAATGTTTCCATGCTTTATTTTATTAATTAGCACAAATTAAAATTGTTAGCAACAGATTAAATATGAGACATGAACATTAAAATTTAAAACCCACACAGCTCCCTTCTGTACAGAAATCATAATAAGGGCAGTATTGAGCAGATTTATTCTTTAAAATTTAAATTTTAAAAAGTTAGCATAATTTTTAAACGAATTCACAAAAAAAGGCTTTCAAGGAATTGTCCTTTGCCATTCTCAGTTGCATTTCTTTGTCATTCTGGGTCTTAAAGACATAATATTCATTGATCATTTGATAAACAAGCATTGATAAGCAAGTATTTATTAAGCCAACTTACAATGAATCAGGATCTAAAGATATAAACTCAAAGAATGAAACAAGTCCTACTCTCAAGGAACTTATATGCCAGTACTTTAAGTGGCTGCCACTTAGTAGGTATTTTATAAATGTTTATTAACTGATTGACTAACACGCATGCATTTATAAATGGTTATAAATATGTACATGAACCTATATATGTACTATCCCTGAATATATAATATATGTGGATATGTGTGTGTTTATCCAGAATAAATATAAAAAAAATAAACAAAAGTAGTTCAATCCAAGGTAGTTTGAGTAAGAGAGCACTGGCAGTTGGGGAATCAGGAAGGGCTTCATAAGATTATTGCCATTTTCTTAAAAGAAAAATTAGTATTTTAGCATTCAGTTATGTATCCACTTTTCATATTTCATAGATCAAAAATAAATTGATCTGTTTACATTAAAAAGAAAATTAGTGTGCAAACAGCCAGATATCTTGCTATCCTTAAAAGCAATATATCTGTCTCTCAAATATAAGCACAGTTATTCAAAATCTTCACTTTATGCCATTTTCCCTGTCTCTTTGCCTATCAAAGAGACCGATTTAATTAATTTATTCTTTCAGAGTCATACTAGCTATGCAAATGCCAATGTGGATCTCTGTTATCCTCATAAATCTTGCTAAGAAAATTTACTTTTGTTCTGAATTGTTCATCTTCGTTATTAAGAACTGCATTGATTTGTGTCATTACTACCACCACTATCCCCCAAGTGGCACAGATGGCATTGCCTGAACGCTGTGACCCAATATTGCCCATTTGGGATTGTCTGAATGGTTCTTATCGATTCTCCTATCAGCTATGGCCAGTCCTTGGTTAAGCCATCAATTTACATAAAATTGTACTTGCTAAAATGTAAAATAAAAATTTTTCTCTGACTAGATTTTTCTACTATGACATAGGAAGACTGAAATATTATATGTTTCTGTTGTTGGTAAGTCCAAACATCTCATACACTCACAGATTTGGAGAGTTCAGAGGAACTTAAGAGCTCATTGAAGTCCAACCTCCTCATTTGTGGATCAGAAAAAGGAGCTTGGGGAAGCGATTGACTAATTGATTGGCTGATTTAAATAAATACAAATTTTCATATACATTTAAATAAATTAAACCAAGACACAAACCCAGAGCTTCTGCCTTCATGTCCAAAGTTTACTTCATCCTACCCCTGTGTCTAATAACTTTTTGTGCTCTTTATCAAAAACTCCTTGAACCCAAGACTTTGTCTCAAACTTGTTTAATAGATTCAGCAGCAATTATGATGATCTCCTGCCCACAGGTTCTCCATAAGTGTTGGTTGATTAGATAAAAGTTACTTGCCCAGGGTCTCACAGCCCATATACCTCAGAGGCAGGTCTTGAATCCAGGTCTTTCTGACTAATGGCTTCTCTGTTACCTCTCACAATATTTATACAGAGATCTGATTTTATTACATTGAACATCTCTGTAGAGTGAAAATGTTTCCAACCCAGCTGATGACCAGTTTTTCACAAATTATGCATCACTCAATATAATAAAGCTTTGTTACAGCATAGGATGCTGTCAGATATCCCTTAAAAGGGCATGGTTTGGATTTCTGGTTGCACATATCTAGATTTCTTTGCATTTGTTTTATTCTATAATTTTTTGATTACCCTGTTCTTTACAATGACTTTGTGATTTCATGCTTTAACATTTGCGATCACAGTATAGACCCGCCATGTAAGTGTCTTCTGAGACTTTGGAAAAGTGGCCTGGGGTCCTGTGGTGCCTGAATACAGTTGCAGGGACTGATGGATTAATAAGATTTTTCAAATGTGCATAACTGAATCAGAATATTCATTATATGCTAAATTCCACTATGCCTTTTCTATAAAAATGTAAATGTTAAAATAGCACAATAAGCATAATCATTAATCATTAACCTTTGTATGAATGTTTAAAGAAGGGTTTAATTTAAAACAAGATTTAAACAAGCATTTATATGCTAGATATAAATGATTTGCTAGTCCTTATACTCGTCAGCTGTTATTCATTACTGTTCAATTTCAGTTAAGTCTGACTTTTCTTGATTCCATTTGGGGTTTTCTTGGCAAAGATACTGGAGTGGTTTGCAATTTCCTTCTCCCATTCATTTTACAGGAGAGGAAACTGAGGCAAACAGAGTTAAGTAACTTGCCCAGGATTATACAGTTAATAAGTATCTGAGGCTGGATTTGAACTCAAGAAGATGAGTCTTCCTGACTGCAGACTTGGCACTCTATCCAATGCAGCACCACCTGGTTGCCCCAGTCCTTATGTCACTTTAAGATAAATCTTGACTCTCTTTTTCACTTAGAATGCTTTAAAGTATCAGATTCACCCAGGTCCAAGTAAGATGAAAATACAGGGCTTATGACTTTGGTCTTAACTGAACTAGCAAAGAATCTCTACTAGCCCAAGGAATCTCAAAGCTTGGCTTTATCCCTTACTCCTGTCACTATGTACTGTTGATTATTCTCTTTGCATGAAAGAGAATCATTTTGTGTTCCGTGAAGCTTTCTTTCAGATGGAAGGGCCATTGGGATCATTATGTATGTGCTTTATGTCGTACATGAACATCCCCATTGGTTTTTCACCAACCAAGGAACGATTTCCTCAGCAACCTTCCTTTCTCATTGTAACTCCCTCTTCCAACTAGTAACAAAAATTAGGATATTTCATTCACTATTGATAACGTGATCCATATCCAGAACTTTAGAAACTGGTTTCTTTTAAAAGAGGGTAAGCCTTCTACCATCTTGCATTTAAATAAATTCCAAGGAATCATAGTATTTTAAAGCTGGAAGGGGATTAGAGATCCTCTAGACTTAGAAACTGAGGCACAGAAAATTTAACTAGCCCAGGTTTACATAGTTGATGGTAGAGCCAATGCTAAGTCTCAGATCTCGTCTTCCCGTTGGCTGCCATCTCCATTGTAAACACATCTCCGTTGGGAAGAGAGCAGAACGCTTCTCATCACTACGTGGTGGTTTTCTCGTATTTCCATGGATGTATTAGATCCTTAAACACAAGGTTTTGGGTCTTATATCTGTGTGTGTATATGTATTATGTCTATGTACTATTCTGCACAGTAAGTGCTTTCTATATTTTACATGATGTGTTTCCTCAACAAAGCTTATTCTTTGCTAATTCATGATGAAGTTAGTTACAGAAAGTTGGCAGCAGAAAAAGGTCTTGCATATAAATAGGTTTAAATTGTATCAACCTTTATAATAATTTCTTTCATATTTAATTCAGTTTAATTTTATGTGTGTTAAATAATGGACAGTATTGCAGTTTCCTTGAAAGAAACATAATAAATATCCAAAGGTCTAACCTACCTAATACTTCACAAATAATTGATATTAAATAAATATTTGATGATCAGTTTTTACACATAGTATATTTCTCCATTCTATAAAGTTAGCATAACAAAAAATGAGACTCACAGAACAAAAATTAAACTAATATGTATTTATTAGACACCAACAATGCCAAACATTTTGCAAAATATTAGAAATACAAAGAAAGGGGGGAAATAACCTTTGACCTCATGGAGCTCACAATCTAATGGGCAAAGACAACATGCAAACAAGATACATATAGGATAAATTACAGAAGGAATGGACCAGAATTAAGGGAGATAGAAAAATTTCTTATAGAACTCTCTCTCTGACTTTTAGCTTCCTTCAAGTTTCAGCTCCAAGTCAGAGATGTGAAGGGAGAGAAGAGAACACACTGTAAATTAAGAGTTTCTAAGGTAGTAGCATTCTGTTTTCTTACCTTGTCTTGACTTATTGCCAAATAAGGTTTATGGGATCTTTCTTTCTTTCCCTGACTTTGACAAATATTGGGGATGGCCCTTTAGAGCTGCTGTCTGAAGCAGACACAGTCTTTTCCAGAGCCTGGACTCAAAGCTTTCCAACAGAATAGCACTTGCCTGGGCTTTCTGAGAAGTCAGAATCCCTCTGATGAAGCATCAGATTGGACTCTGTTTGCTGACCTTTGTTTATTGGATACAGCATAAAACAGCGATATATATTTGCCTATGTTGTTTGCCACTGTTGTGGAGGATGTACACTATTGAATTCAGATGAAAAAAGGATTGCCTAAAGATGGAGAAATCCTCCAAATCCTCATGTTTGTGGATGATGTTATGCCGATTTCATCAAGACCTGCAAGATTGGGACTTCTTCAATGAGGTCCTGTCTTTAGGTTTTGTCCTAATAGTCCACAAGGGAAAACCAAGTGGATGAAGAATGCCCACTGTCCAGACTAATCTATAGTAGAATGGACAGCCCACTGAATTAATCCATCAATGCATATATCTTGAATTGATTAATCATTGAGTTAACCCATAACTGCATATATATTGGAAAGAGAGTGTAGGCAGACAATGAACTGGATGCAGAATTGAATTAGAAGAGAAAAGTGGGCCGCATTGTATTTGGGTTGTCATGCAGCATTTAAAAATCCCTTGCTACTACAACCCTGAAACAAAAATCACCTTTTTAAACACCATTATTGTTTCACTAATACTGAAAGACTATGAGTCAGAGAATACCGTCATTATCATCAAAGAATCAAAATTATGAGTGGCCCAGTAGGCAATAGAAAGACGGTCTGCCTATAAGTATGTTACCTAATGAAAATCAGCTGTGTAAGGTGGAAGAAGGAACACTGCCAGGCCCTCCCCATCTTTTTGAAACTAGAGATGGTATATGCTACTTGCCACACAAAAGAACACAGATCCACAGCTTTGGATAGCGAAATGCCATATAGAATAAGAAAGTAGTGAAGAGTCATTCTGATGCTTCAAGCTATCATGTTTTAACAATGCAGGCAAAATCATAATAGCTCATGTCACCATGCTCTTTTAAAGTTTTAAATGGTTGGAAAGCCTCATTACCCACCAATACGTCATCATCATATAAAGGTGAACCTAGGTTTCCTTTTTTTAAAAAAAGGCATTTTATTTTTAAAACATACACAGAGATAATTTTCAGCATTCACCCTTGCAAAAGTTTGTGTTCCAAATTTTTTTCTCCATCTCCCTTACTCCCTCTTCTAGACAGCAAATAATCTAACATATGTTAAACATGTACAGTTCTTCTATACATATTTCCACAATTATCATGCTAAACAAGAAAAATCAGACCAAAAAGAAAAAAAATGAGAAAAAACAAAAAGCAAGCAAAAAACAGCAAAAAAGGTGAAAATACTATGCTGTAATCCATATTCAGTCCCCAGACTCTTCTTTCTGGATGCAGATGGCTCTCTCCATCACAAGTCCATTGGACTGGCCCAAATCACCTCATTGTTGAAAAGAGTCAAGTCCATCAGAACTGATTATTGTATAATTTTGTTATTGTGTACAATGATCTCCTGCTTATTTCTGCTTATTTCACTCAGCATCAACTGGTGTAAGTCTCTCCAGACCTTTCTGAAATCATCCTGCTGATGGCTTCTTATAATCAATAATATTCCATAACATTCATATACTATAACTTATTCAGCCATTCTCTAACTGATGGGCATCCACCCAGTTTCTAGTCCTTTGCCACCACAAACAGGGCTGCCACAAACATTTTTGCACATGTGGGCCCTTTTCCCTTTTTTAGGATCTCTTTGGGATATAGGCCCAGGAGAGACACTGCTGAATTAAAGGGCATGCACAGTTTGATAGCCCTTTGGGCGTATGAATCTAGATTTTCAAGGATTATTCTCCATCTGTTAGGGATGAAGAAATTAGGATACAGAGAGGCTGAGTGAGTTGCCTGAGGGCACAAAGATAACAAGTACTGAGGTTAGGATTTTAACTGGGCATCTGGTTCCAGATCCAGCGCCCTTTCTGTACCATGCTACATTCTCCTAAAATGCTTTACTTCTTGGGCTTGTTGGGAAGCTCAGATGAGATGATGCAAAGTGCTTTGCAAACCTGAAGTGTTTCATCAGTATCAGCTTTACTGTTATTTCATCAATATCTATCATTGTTTGTGAGCGGTTGTTTGAAATGCTCCCTCCCCAAAAGCAATTATCTTTGAGGCATTAACATGTTTCTAAAGAAAATGTCAGTTCTTTTTTCACACTCCTGCTGGAATATACTTAATACTTGGATTTATGAGTCCTAAGCAAGGTTCCATTCCTCATCCCGGTACCGAATCTAACGTGTTCGAAGCCTATCCAGGAGGTTAAATTCAGTGTGCACACTTCAGTTCCCGCTAAGACTTTGCCCATGAGCAGATGATTTGTTTTTCTTTTAAAGACGCTTGACTTCCATAAATAACAGTGTTTACATACTTGACTTTTGCAGCATTGTGCTGGAAATCTCTCGGCAGCAATGAAATGGCGATGTTTCCTCCCAGGTCATCTTTCCTTTGCGAGCACGTTGGCAGCTCCAGGTGCTCAGGCGCAGATGCTTGCAGGTTGTTAAATGATGCCAGTTGCTGCCTTTACCCCGTAATGTTTGGTTAAGATGCATTAAGGTATACGGTGAAACTGCTCCCCTCCGATCGCGGCTCTCTTAGTAAGTAATATTCCAATAGAGGCTGGGGAGTGCTTTTCATCCAAGAAACGTGTATGAGCTCCAAGAGCCATGTTTCTCCGATCCGGTCATTTAAAAAGTCACGGGCACGTGAACTACGTGTTATTTGTTTTAAAAGCCAAAAGCGTCTAACAGAAAAGAGCAGAAACGATTGTGGAGAAGCCGCTCTTGTCATTCCACGCTTCTCTTTCTTTCCGCCATTGATTGAGCCCGTGTGGATGCTGGGCTAGGGCAGCAGGCCGTGAGCTAAAGCTCTCTCTCATCAGGCTGGGCCTCCTGGCTGGCCTGTTCCTCCATGCCCTGCTCCCGCAGCTGCAGACTCCATTTTGTTGTCAAGTCCGCTGTTCGGCTACCTTGGAATTGGGTCAGGTTTTATACAGAAGCCACAGAATTGCCTTGGACCCGTGGCATCCAATTTAATTAGAATCAGGATAGACATATGGGCTGCCCTGTGGGCTGCATGTTGCCTTACAAAGCCACACATTTATCGCTTTTATTTTTCTTGTTAAATATTCCCGGTTTCATTTTAATCTGCTTCGGCTGTGTTCTGGAGGATGCACGTGAAGAGACACCTCTGCTTTGGACTACAAGGTTCTTAATCTGAGGTCCCTAAACTTGTGGGCTTTTAAAAATATTTTTTGACAACTGAATTTTAATATAATTAGTTTCCTTTGTGATATTCTTTAATTTTATTTATTTTATGCATTTATATGAATCATTCCTAGAAGAGGAGGCTTTATCAGCCTGCTAAAGGGGTCTGTGATCTTCCCCCCCAAAAAAGGTTAACAACCCCTGCTTTTGAAAACTATTTTGTTCCCTGAACGTGTCCTCAATCCCATTTTTCTTTTCCTCTACAGTGTTGTGGTCAGTGCGACCGAGGATTCTCAAGTAAGCAAAGTGAGAGGAAAACGGCAGCAAGATGTCAGGCAGAAGTGGGAAGAAGAAAATGTCCAAACTGTCTCGCTCAGCCAGGGCAGGTGTCATTTTCCCAGTGGGGAGAATGATGAGATACCTAAAGAAAGGAACATTCAAATACCGAATAAGTGTGGGCGCTCCCGTCTACATGGCAGCTGTCATAGAATATCTTGCAGGTAAAATTTTTAAATGTCAAGAAATGAAAATATGCTTCCTGGACTGAATTTAGAAGTCTTCTCTCACTCTTTTATCTGACACGATTTATGGAGGGATCGTTTAAATTATCTTTTGATTATTTTAAATCTCCTGTTAATGGATTAGAGAATTTGAGCTTGTCTTTTAGCCAAAGGAAGTACCCTATAATGAAATGACAGGGCTTAAGGGGGAATAAAAAGGCAGAGGAATCACAGAATTAAAATAGAGGGCACGAGATCTACAAAAATATCTAGACTGTTACAGGTGTGTTACCCTCTCCCACCCGACAAATAACCCACAAGCGTGCCCTGCATATTACCCTAATTTTAACAGCGGGACAAATACATTATCAACAAACCCAACTATTGTAAAACTAAACAAACAAGAACCTGTTACATTATGACATTAATTATCTGACACACTAGATTTCGAACATGGGGCTTTTCAAACTAAAATTGTACATTAAAGACAAATTTACATTGAAGTAATATTGTTTCCCCAGTCATAGTAGATGGAGTTGTGTATAGCTAAAAATGTGATCTTGCACAAAATAGAAACTGAGGCTATATTAGTCACTTTATAAAAGTCTTTACAACTGGATTCCTTTAAACAGCAAGCTTCCACAGTACACTTCTACTGAAAGCCAATTTATAAAAATTAAGTTTGTGCTCAATAAAATATGAATCTTATAAAGGAAAGGACAGTGTCCATTTTTAAATCCCCCAGAGCTGATATGTTCATTTTAGTCATAAATGTACTTTATTTCATCTAGTTTATATTAGTCTGTGTCAGAATAAGTAAATAGATGGTCGGTTTTCTCTTTCTCCTTTAGAAAAATATTTTCCAACAAAACTGAAAGATCTTGCCATGAATATAATTTTTATATTTGAGAGATATCCTTGTTGATTTTTGATTACTTTCCTTTTTGTTATCCAAGCAAGGAAACCAACTGCCTTCTTTCCCCAAAATTATTTGTATTTGGAGACAGCTACTCAATTCAAAAAAAAAAGAAAATGTGCCATAATCTAGACATTTCTTTGGTTTGTTTCTTCTACTCTGTTTTTCTTCCGAGGATCGACAGTTGATCTCTTTTCTGGGATTGGAATAATCATTATGATGATGTGAATTAAGATTAATGATAAATGGCCTTAGCAAATTGACGAAGGTTATTTCTTATCCCGGGCTCTTTGAAGGGTCTTAGTAGCCGCGGACTTTGAGTCTCTTTGGCATTTTGAACTGCAAGAACAATTATGCTTCAGTAAACTGAGCTCACAGCTCCTTTATGCTGAAACCTATTTTAAAAAGCAAATTTCTGCATTATAATCACAGAAAGCACTGAAATCCTGTGTCGAATGGAAATATGATCTTGTTGGTACAGCTATCACCCCAAGGACAAATGGACTTTTACTGGCACACTTTTCTATGCTGGCTGATTCTTCTCCATTATCTTTCTATAATTCCCTAAATCACAGAATCTCTGATTTGGGGGGCCATTCAACCTAACCCCATCCCCAGACGAGACCTCAGCTATATAACAGACCTAGCTTCATCTTTGCTTGAAGACCTCTGATGACAGGGGCCTGAGAGCTGCCAGGATGACCTAATTCCAGTTGAGAACTAGTCTCATTATTAAGAAATTTTTCCTTACATCATACCTAAATGTACTTCTTTGAAACTTCCTCCATACAGTATCTTCCCTGTGTTCTGGAGACCTTCCTCTGGTTCTTTATAGCACTTGAATTTTCCTGTTACCTTTCATTCTTAAACCCTAGTGGGCCAACCTCCTCTGTTGCTCATACATAGATCCTTTTTTGTTTTTGTTTTCTTTTGTTTTCCAGTTAAGTTTACTTTTTAATAATAATTATAATTTTTATTTTTCAAAATACATGCAAAAATAGTTTCATATTCACCCCTGCAAAACTTCTTGCTCCAAATTTTTCTCCTTCCCTCCCCTAGAGAGCAAGCAATCCAATATAGTTTAAACATGTGCAGTTCCTCTAAGACTATTTCCACATTTCTCATGCTGGATGAAAAAAAAATCAGATCAAAAGGGGAAAAAAAACATGAGAAAGGAAAAAAAACAAGCAAACAATAACAACAACCAAAAAAGTGAAAATATTACGCTTTTATCATATTCAGTCTCCATAGTTCTCTCTTTGGATGCAGATGGCTCTCTCCATCACAAGTCTGTTGGAATTGCCTTGAATCACCTCATCGGTGAAAAGAGCCACATCCCTCACAGATGATCAACACATGATTTTGCTGTTACTATGCACAATGATCTCCTGGTTCTACTCACTTCACTCAATCAGTTGATGCAAGTTTTTCCACTTTTCTGAAATCATCCTGCTGATAGTTTCTTATACTACATTATATTCCATTCCATCCATATACCACAACTTATCAGCCATTCTCCAACTGATGGGATCCACTCAGTTTCTGGTCACTACAAAAAGGGCTGCCACAGACATTTTTTGTACATGTGGGTTCTTTCCCCTCTTTTATGATCTCTTTGAGATCAGGCCCAGTAGAGACACTGCTGGCTCAAATGCTGTACACAACTTTACAGCCCTTTGGACATAGTTCCAAATTGCTTTCCAGAATGGTTGGATCAGTTCACAACTTCACCAACAACAGATCCTTGATGAGAGTTTTTACACCTCTTTTTGTGTATGTCATTATTGGCAACATGTTACAACCAGCCCTTCCATTGTCTTTTGGGTCAACTGAAATTTTAATGGCAGAATTCTTTTCTGGGAAAAGATGGATGATAAAGAGATGGACTTTTACCCCAGCAGGTAACCCATTGAAAGGCCTGTGGCATTTCCCTAATATCCAGATTGATCTCTTCCTCTCTTTTTAATTCTTAGTCAAGTTCACTATCCTTCTACCACATCTATTCAAGATAGAGATGGATTAAAAAAAAAAAACTTTAGATATGAATGAACTCAGTGGACTGCCTGTCTAGTTATATCGCATAATCTGGGCAATATATTTTTTCATCTGTTAAATTTTTTAAATGTGGATATGGGGACCAAACTCCTTTACTGGGCTAGACGCTGTTTAATAATGAATATGACCTAGGGTTCTATTAGGTTGATGATGATGACAACGTACCTACTGTTGCTGCTGCTATTATAGTAGTGCTGTAGGAGTAATAGAAGCAGAAGCAGCAGTGGAGAGGAGGAGGAGGAGAAGAAGGAAGAGGAAGAGGAGGAAAAACAATCCTAGAAAACTTTTGAAGCCTAAGGGTTGTTATTTATTTCCATTCTCTTCTTTAGAAACCCTTTTTCCAGTTCAGGCAATCTCTCTCCTTATTTCTGGAATGCCCTCCTGCTTTCCTCATTTCTTTTCTCTTGTCAAAATAGGGAAAGGTGCAATGACTAACTGGTCATTTACACTCACTGATTAACTGATTATGCTTCATTTACAATAATGGGCACCTTCAGCCATGCATTTATGTTGAGCTTAGTTATGGACTGCAGGCTTTTTTCTTTTATAAAAGGAGATTGGATTAGCAAATAGCTAAGAAAATGGGGGTAGGATGATAAGTATACTCCAGAACACTGCTGGGGTTGTCCTTGAAGACAATTTGACTTAGTCTTGGGATCACAGGATATAGAATAGGGCTTGGCACACTTTTTTGCTGAGGCAATTGGGGTTAAGTGACTTACCCAGGGTCACACAGCCAGGAAGTGTACAGTGTCTGAGGTCAGATTTGAAGTCGGGTCCTCCCGACTTCAGGGCTGCGCCACTGCACTACCTAGCTGCCCCTTCGGCAAACTCTTTAAATTTCTTGTGATGACAAGGCAAGTCCGGGGTCTACCCAGCATCTCTCTGAAAATATTCTAAGCTATTAGATGTCTTTTTCCTGCCCTCCCTGGTGAGAAGGGAGGAGGATGGAGTCAGGGCTGATTTCTAATGCAAATTATAAGTAATTCATCAGTAAAGGCAAGGAGGGACACACCGAGGGAAAAGACGAGAGAGACAAGAAGTGGCAAGTTCAAAATGAAAGGAATTCACCGAGGCAACCAGAAGCCACAGAGCCAGAGAGCAGGGCTGAGGGCCCAGGGAGGCGAGGGCTCAGTGAAATCCGAGAAAGGCAGAAAGTGTCCGTAAAGGATGGCAGACAAAGGAGCTTTGCCCTTTTATGGCGTTCAAGATGAGCCCTCTCCCTCTCGCCCAGCTGTGTCCACACTCCTGTGAGCCAGACAGCAACCTCCCCCTCAGATGCCTCAGCCCAGCCTCTCCAACGGCCCCTCGCCCCGGAGAAAGCCGGGACCGTGGCATCGTTATTAGATTTTTATTCTATGACATATCACCTAGCACCAGGTCCATCCTTGAGGGCTTTCCAGATTTTTGGACCTGCCCAAACTCTTACACTGGATCTCATAACATTTAAGAGAGAGACAGAGACAGAGACAGAGACAGAGACAGAGAGACACAGACCTAATTGTTATGAGCGGTCCCTGCCCAGGTCTCCAAAGAAGTTGTACATCCATAACAACTGCTTCATCTGTGTGTATTGATTTGAAACAAACTGAATAGTACATAAGGGAAAAGATTCATGGAAAATGGGAGCGTTATTTTCTTTTGAACTCCAAAGTACACACATCTTTTCAACTTTTCCTTGACTAGACTTAGTCCCCCGTGGAGCTTCCTGGAAATGAGTCAAGAAGTTTTCAGTAGATTTCCACTGGTTTTTACCTTTCAAATTTATGCTTTTATAAGCGCTCCAGTTTCCCTGCCCCTCGCCTCTGCCTTCTGGGGAGCCCGGCACCAGAAGAATTATAGAGTCTGTTTTCCCAAACAGAAATTGGACAATGCAGGGGGTGTGTGGCCTGGTCAACTGTATGATCTCCCTGAGGGGGGAAGATGGCACTACCCAAGCATGTGGAGAGGCTGTCTGCGACAGGAATTCATGGGAAGAAGAGTATATTGGGTGTGAGAAGGCCCGAGTCCAGAGGGAACAAATTGTTCCACTTCTTGGGACTTTGGCCACCTCATCTCTGAAACGAAAAGGTCGGAGTTCTTGTGTAAGTACAGGTGGGACCAGCAGGCTTCCGTCTCTGCTGCCTCCGAGAGCCTTTGATTCCAGCACTCTGATCTCGGAGGCACCTTCCAGCTCCCAGGTTCTTGGGTTATTCTTGTGTCTTTGCTTTGGCTCCAGAAAACGAGAAGCTTTATTTCTGGCTTCCTGCTTTCTCAGCTATTAAATCACTATCATGATCACTTTATGCTTCAAACCAGTGAGAGAGAGAATTGTGTCAAAATGGAACTAAAAGTATCGTGAGGGCTCATTTCATTAAGCAGTAATAGAAAGAATATTGTAACCGATATGGCATCTTAGGACTATTTCCAATAATGAGAAACTGCAATGTAGTAATGTTATCCATATGGTAGGGAAAAGGTTGCTCTTTTTTAAAAGATATTTAATGTTAATGGAAGGGAAAAGGTTGCTTTTTTTAAAAAGATATTTAATGTTAATGGAAGGGAAAAGGTTGCTCTTTTTAAAAGATATTTAATGTTAGACTCCATAAATATTAGTGATATATGTAGATATATATGCACATACACTCATATAAAGTGTATATACATATATATGTCTATATCTATATATTTTTTTTGTCTATTTTTTTGATGTCCCATCATTTTTTCAGTCATGTCCAGCTCTTTGTGACCCCATCTGGGGTTTTCTTGGCAGAGACACTGGAGTGTTTTGCCATTTCTTTCTTCAGTTCATTTTACAGATGAGGAAACTGAGGCAGGCAGCGTCAAGTGACTTGCCCCGGGTCACATATAACCAAGTGTCTGAAGTCAGGTTTGAACTCAGGTCTTCCTAAGCTGTCTCCGGAGAACACATGACCAGGAACATAAGTATCTAGGGGGAACATACATGAGGGTATATTACCATGGATCTCCACGATAAGGGCCACATCTCGGGGGAGCTGAAAATTGTTCCCCCCTGACCGGGGCTCCCTTGTGGTGACGTCACCCCACTGGGTGCCCCCTCTTTGCTGGGGCTTTTTGCTCTGCTGAGCAGTTCTGCCGGTTTCCAGCTCGCTGGACTGCTCGCTGCTGCCCTCCCCTGGGCCGCCTGCTGCTTGCTTCCATCCCCTTCCATCCCCTGGGGCTTGGACCGGAGGTCTGGAATCCCAGACTTACTTGACTTGAGGTTAGAAAATTGTTCTTCACTTATGTTAAACGAGAGGCAGTGAGAGCCAGCCTTGACCTCCTTGCATGTGGCAGCAGCTGGCTGGTTCAACCTCAAATAGACATTTGCAGATCTGTTAAAGAACCAATCAATGTTTGCTGTGCAAAATCAAAGTAAACTTTTCGCCTAACTTGATAAATTGGTCCTATTGGGATGACATTATTTTTGAGCCTTTTTAAAAGTAAATTTAAGCTAGATCTAGTCATGTTGAGCAAATCCCAGGTCTCTCGGCTGGAAGGCACCTCCAGCCCAACTGCTCCCTCTAACACTTCCAACCAAAATCATCTCACTCTCTGACAGGCCTCCAGTCAATGACCGGAGTCCATTTGACCTGACAGCTCTTCCACCTCTAGAGAGTTCTCACCTTTAGGAAAATTTTCCTTCTGTTAATTCCCATGCCTTGCTTCCTAAGTCTAACTCCCAGGACCAAGAGAAACAAATCAAACCTCTTCCATATGAGATAGCTCTTCGGATCCCTCTGTAACACTCCCACCCAAAGCATCTCACCTCTCTGAAAGACCTCCAGGGAATGACCAGAGTCCACTTGACCCTGGGCCTTGACCCCAGGCAACCCTTCCACCTCTATAGAGTTTTCATCTTTAGGAAAATTTTCCTTGCATCAAGCCTAAATTTCCTTCTGTAACTTCCATGTTTTGCAGACTAATTCTAATTTCCAGGTCCCCAAAAAACCCCAAATCTAAAACCTCTTCCACATGTAATAGCTCTTCGGATCCAGAAGACAGCAATAGAATTCTTCTTCTCTGACCCAATGTTCCTTTCAGTGTCTTTCAACCAATCCTTATGCAGAACATGAATGTGACTTAATTCTATCAGTCCTTATATAACATGAGCTCTGAGGTCACAGGATCTTGTTCATTTGAGCAAAAGGGACAAGAGTGCGAAACAGCAACTAGAGAATCCACAGGGCAAAAGTAGAAATTTGGGTAAAAGTAAGTGTTGGAACTGAAAGAGAGACAGAATGAGAAATGGCATTTGGAAACTGACTTCTAACTTCTCTTCTTCTAACTCTTCTAATTCTTCTTCTAACTTCTCTTATTTCTCTTACTAGTTATATGATCTGAGGAAAACCTTGTAAACTTTCAAACCTTCAGTCTCTCTATCATTACTTAACTACAAGGAGATACCGTTGCCTTAGTACTTAACCCTGTACTGTTTATCTCATGGGGAAGGTGCTCCACCCAACAGGAGAAGCATCCGAGAAGCTGGCAAGCTCTAGCCGGTTCTCAGAAAGCAGGCTGCCCTAGCCCTGTAGGTATCAGCGATTGTGTTATTAGTCTAAGGTGTTGAGGGGGCTACATCCCCTTCGATTCTTGTATCTTTTCTATATTCCTTCTAGATTAGCCCCTTCCTACAGTTTTCCTTAGTCTGTTCATCTTGTCTTATTTTGCTCTTATAGATTCTCCTGTCACCAGTATTTATGACCCCTGACATCTGTCTACCCAACTATCTTGTGAAAATTACTTGAATGAAATCAAGATTGTTACCCTTGAGCCTTTCCAGTCCCGTGTGAATAGATGCATCTTAGCCGAAGGGCACTAAAGCTGTCCCCAGCTGACATGAGAATTGATGAATTCAACTCTCCACCAGAACAAAAACTAACTTAACTTATCCCCTTCTCTTTCTCTCCTTTTATTGTGACAAGCTTGAAACCAACACACCAATCTCCTCAAGACAAACCCAGAGCACTTCATTAAGCTCATGCTCTTCTCCTCCTCAGGCAGTTTAAACTCTAACTGTAAACCCACCATCTGGGTGGGATCCGGGCCAGGACTTCCCGAAGCATCCCAGGCGGCAGGCTGGCAACCAATAACTCCACCCCCAGGGATTTGGGGACATGGAGCTCTCATGAATTGTGCCACCCCAACTTGAACTGAGTTTTACCAAACCAATTTATTTGTAAAATAATTCCTTTATTATCTTTATTTTTTTTGGTAGTCATTTTAGGAGGATCATGGATTAGACAAATGATTAAAGAACCAATTAGTTTTTTATTTTAATCATTAAAGCCCAAACCAATAACTTGGTCTCCCAAAGCGCTTTTTTCACATAATGATCATGAAAAAGATATTAAGATTAAAATATTAGTTTGTTGATGGTATAATGAATTTCTTCTTTGAAGTACCATATAGACATACTCTTTTTTTCCCCACATTCTTTTAATAATTATTTATTTATTGAATATTTTCCCCAGTTACATTCAAAACAATTTTGTTTACATTTGTTTTTAAGAAACATGGGAAATTATGCAAAACATTTCCATAAAAGTCAAGTTTAGACATAGTGAGTTTTTTGTTAATACTTCTAGACTGACACACTCAGATCACTTATCAGCGGAGTGTGAACTTTTGTGGATATCATTTTCAAACAAAATCCATATGTGGAAGTATCAATTTTCTTTCAGGACACAATTATTTACAGAGAAAATGTTGATCTGAGTTTGAGAAGGAAATTGCTCACTAAGGAGCTCCCTACAAACAATGAAATGGCTATCCCAATTTAAAAAACAAACCCAAACTTACTTTAGTATTTGTGAGACCATTCCTTTTTATTTCTTTCACAATATTAAAGGGAGCAAGGACACTTTTGGCTAAATATATACAGCTTGGCTATTTCTTCTGGTTCCTGAGACCCAAGGATTTTTTCAGGTTCTGAGGTGGGATAGTTTGGGATCAAAACAAAATTCCTTTTAAAATTGAGTAGGAGGAAATAATGAGAGGAAAAATAGGAGATGAAAAAGAGAAAGAAAAAAAGAAGAAAGGATGATTAGATCTGTCTGTCGTGATACGGGAGCCACCTACCATTGGCTGCTGGAGGTCTAACTCAGACCTGTAGAATGGATCTCTTCATGTGAGCGGATGATGTTGCCACGAGAAGACTGAAAGGCAGTTGCGTTGTCTGATCTCTCTCCTCTTCCCTCTTTCCTCCAATTTATTTCACTCCCAATCCACAAGGAACTCCTATGTCAGTAAAGGCTGCTTTGCAACACCTTCAAGTTTATGATTTATAGCTGTGGAGGCTCTTGAAGCATTGACCTGCCCCTTCACCTAGGCCTGGTCCTTAACATTTGTTTATATTATATTAAGAGCCTCCTAAGTGACTTCCCTGCCTCCAGGCTCTTCCTATCTTTTCTCCATTGTCTTTTCTTAATATTCAGTCTTATTTCACTTCCATATCTGTATCCTCTCCCATCCATTCCACTTCCTAGTTAAGAAATCTTGAAAAACAAAATCCCTGCTACAAAAATATGAAGAGTGAAGGGGAACAATGTCCTTCACTGGTCTTGTGTGCACACACAGAAGCACATACATGTGGATGTGTGGATGTATAGGATTAGCCTCAATCTGTACTCTAAGTCCATGACTTCTCTAGGGATGCTACGGAATGCCACTGTGCTGTAAGAAATGACCCAAGGGGTCCATTTCAGAGAAACCTGGGAACTGATGCACAAAGTAAAGTCAGCAGAACCACCAGAATAATAGTTACAGTAACAGCAATTTTGTATGATGAGCAGCTTTAAAAGAATTAGGAAATCTGGTCATTGAAATAACTAAGCACAATTCCAGAGGACTCAAGATTAAAACATGATCTCCATCCATAAGTTCAAATTCTGGCTCAGATACTTACAGCCTAGATGACCTTGGACAAGACGGACCCTTCTGAACATGTTTCCTCATTACAAAATGAAGGAGTCAGACTAGCTTAGTCTCTAAAGATCCTTCCATCAGTCGGTCAATAAACATTTAAGGTCGGAACAGAAGTGCGTGCAAGGGATAATGTAAAAAAAATTACCCAGGCATGGGTTCCATCAATAAAAAGTTATAATTATGATAAAAAATAAAATAAAAAAATAAACATTTATGAAGTACCTACTATGTGCCAAGCACTGTGCTGAGCATTTTGCTCTGAATGTATGATCCTGTCAACTGAGTAGAAGGCCCCAGGAGTTTAAATAGGGGGGAAATATTTCATTATCCTGTGACCCACGTGCTGTGTGGAAAATTTTGCTGGGATAGTAGAAAGAAGTAGTTAGGGAACCCTTAGGAAGAGACAAACAGGAGTGATTGCTTTCATTTTAAAGAAAAATCAAAATCCAAGATCATCATCATTATTAATAATCACAACAATATTAATGAGTTGTCTGTGTCTGACTCTTTCTGACTCCTTTGGGGTTTTCCTGGCAGAAATCTTGGGGTAGTTTGACATTGTCTTCTCCAGTTTATTTTACAGATGAGGAAACTGAGGCAAAGACAGATAACCTCTGACTTGATCAGAGTCACCCAGCTGGTGAGTGTCCAAGGCCAGATTTGAACTCAGGTCCTCCTGAATGCAGACCCAGCACACTGTTCACATCCAGCTCTCTAATTATATAGCATTTTAACATATACAAAGTAGTTTACGTGTTAAGCCATTTGGTCCTTACATATACTCTTCTCCATTTTACAAATATGGACACAGAGTCAGGCAGAAGTATGACTTAAGAAGTCACGGGATGATTTCTCTGCTTAAAATTGGGCCACGTCAGGATGACATGGCAATCGAAGGTTCTATTGGATCCTTAGAGGCCTGGCCCCTCACAGGAGAGAACTGGCAGTCCTGTGTTGGGCCCAACCAGAGCAGTGCTCCTTTCTGGCCTTCAGATTTTAGCGACAGCGTTAGGGGCTGACTGTGACGTTCTCCTGGAAGGACATGAGACCCAGAGCAAACGTGTGACCCTGAGGTTGCTCCGAGTCTCATGTCCTTCCAGGGGAACTGCACAGTCAGCCCCTAACAGGACGGTATTGATGAACTGGAGGGCATCCAGAGGATGGCCCAGGATGCTCGAGATCCTTATATTATAGCCCATCAGTAGCCCTTCCTAAGACCAGGACCTGTGCTAAGGGCAGGGAATATGAACACAAGAAAGGGAGAACAAGGGGGGAATTCGTCAAGGAAGTTAGATTCTCATGTAGAAAAGGGGAAATGTGGGCTCAGGGTAGAGAGCGTCCTATAGAGATATTTCCACAGAGCAGCCTGAAAAAGAAGCTTTAAATGCTAATGTCAAGATATTAGGAAACACCATGTTTTCCAGAACGGAGGCCCAGTGAGTAAAATGTGAGCTTGACTTAACAGTAATTCTTTGTTCTCATCCTCTGGATGATCTCGGCCACAGCAGAACCCCAGAACTGTTTCATAGAATTACCGTATTCTCTGAGCTCAGACAAGCACCTGCTGCATTCATGGTCTGGTAATGAAGTCCTACTATGAACCAGACTTGGCTTATTGTTGCTGTGACCCCCTCATTGTCGGGGCTATAGCCCACTGCGTAACCATTGCTGTGACTGCTGAGATTGGCCACAGCAAATCAGGAACCGCTGCTGGGGGGGCAAGCCCCTGTACCTGTGTCTGCTCTGCCTCTTTGCTTGCAAACCATTTCTCTCACTTTGAAATTAAACTTTAGTTTGCTTTCTGACTCTTCTATCTCCAGCCTGCCCTGCTCAGCTCCCCCACCCCCAGGTCAGAGCCCAGGGCCAACCAGTTGGCACTAGCTATTATTGTTATTAATGATGATGATCTGAGGCTATTTAAATTTTGGGATCTTTATTTTTAGTTGATTTTGTTGATAATTTAGGAGGTATTTACTTTGCCTAGTTTTAATTTTGAGGAGCAAGATCATCTCAAAGTGGCAATTGCAGTCTTTAATTTAAAAAGTATTCTGTCTTGGTACTTTTCCCTTTTGGTACTCAGCATCATCACTATACTGTGCAATGGTGGAAATGGTACTAACTCTTCTGGGGTTTCTTGTTTCTTCCTCTAAAAATGAGAAGGTGAGAGGTTAAGTAAATTATTTTTCAGATATATTCCAGCTTAAAAATCTTTAAGCCTCTGAGTAATGCATTATGACTAATACTGTAGTGTGAATTTCTTTAAGTTTCTCTCAAGCGCAGTATGTCCAAAACAAAACTCATTATCTTTTCCCATGAATTAACCTTCCTTCTGAATTTGCCATCACCATCAAGGTCCTCCCCATCTTTCTGGTCTCCCAGCACCTTCCTCAGTATCTTTCTATCACTCTTCCCACCTATCCGCTCAGTTGCCCAGTCTTGTCCTTCCCATATTCACAGCATTTCTCACCTACTCCCTTTCTCTCAGCTTGCCTGGCTGCTTCCCCCTAGTGCAGTCTGGACCACCGCAGTAGCCTCCTAATTGGTCTCTCCTCACCCAGTCTGTTCTCCTCAGAGCTGTCAAAGTGATTTCCCTAAAATACAGGGTTTGCCCTGTCCCTGCCTGCTCATTAAACTCCACCGATTCCCTGCCATGGGGAGGATCGACGGTACAGTCCCCTATTTGGCCGCCTCCTCTAAACAACTGGTCCCTCCCTCTATTTCCAATCTTCTAACAGATGTTTTCCCTCAGTGCTTTCTGCAATCCAGCCTCCTATTCTTTACACAAAAGGCTCCCTCTTGCACTGGCTGCTTCCCACACCTGGGAATATATATCTATCTCTATAGCTATATCTATCTATCTATATCTCTATATATAAACTTGGGATCAGCCAGAGTCAGGATAAATCAAAGTCCTTGGTCTTTAGGGGAAGAAGTGAAGGAAGCAGACAAGCTGCCAAAGATGTAACTTGGATTCTGGAGTTTGGATTCTCCAGCCTCTCTCCTGCAGCCAAGTGACTCTGACTTCTCTCCCTCATCCCTCCAATCCTTGATTACACTAAACATTCAACAAGCGTCAGTGGTGAGGAGAGCCATTATCCAAATATATAGAGCAATGATCTCACATCAAATAGGTAAATAGCCTTAAATGCTCTCTTGTCTGATTCAAGTACACTTTTTCAGAGTTTCAGCCCTCTCTACATAGATCTATCTATCTATATCTAAATCTATATCTACATATAGATTAGATAGATAGATAGATAGATAGATGGATGGATGATAGAGAGAGAGAGAGAGAGATCCGGGTATAGATAGATATCTGTATCTATTTTGTTTCCCCTGTTAGAGGATAAATTCCTGGAAAACGGGCACTATTTTCCCCTTTTCTTGTATTTTCAGAACTCACTAAGAACCAGGGAAGTAGATAATAAATGCTGGTTAATTAGTTGACAAGAGGAGTCTGAGATGAGGCTCAGGGAAAAGTGACCCTGGTTCCAAAAGCCACACATGGCAAAGTCACCAGAAGCCTAAGAAAGAAGATGTGAAGTTAGGGGACAGATAAAGCATCTCCCCCCTAAAGAACTTCCAGATACAGCCTAAATGATGGACAAAGCTTGCTTATAGGAGCCAGCATCTCGCTTTGGGATTAACTGTTGGATGGGGTCCCAGTGGATGGTCCTCGGGCCGGGCTGGCAGAACAGGCTTGGCGGTCCACAAGCATGGGTTCCAGAGCTCACAGCCTGCTCCATCTCCTACACTCCTTGATCACTCCCTCGCTTTCTCTCATCTCCCAACCAGAGGCTGACGATAACTATCTTCTAGACCAAAGGCGGGCTTAGTAGGGCATGGAGAAAAGGAGAAAGGGGAGAAAGAAAGAAACGGGAGAAAGAAAGAAAGAAAGAAAGAAAGAAAGAAAGAAAGAAAGAAAGAAAGAAAGAAAGAAAGAAAGAAAGAAAGAAAGAAAGAAAGAAAGAAAGAAAGGGGGTGCAGAGAAGAGAGAGTGGAAGGAAGAGGGAAGAAAGGAAAGGGAGAGAAAGTGGGAAGGAGAGAGAAAAAATTAGAGGAGAAAAGAGAAGAGAAAATGGGGGGGGGGGAAGAAAAAGGAGTGGAGAGACATTGGAGAGGAAAGAGAGAGAAGGGGAGAGAAGAGAGACTTGCTTTGGCTCTTCTGTCCCCACTAGTTCTAACTAAGAAGCCAATCAGAAATCCATCTCTTGCCACCCTGGACTGACAGCATAGGCCCTGGAGGACAACAAAAAGTCCCTGGGTTTGGGACATTGTTGAGACATTTCTGCCAGCACAGAACGGGTGTTGGGCCACCGGACTCCCTGCCCCTCACTCTCACTGACCTCATGCCCATTGTGCTTTCAGCTGAGATACTAGAGCTGGCCGGGAACGCTGCGAGGGACAACAAAAAGGCCCGCATCGCGCCCAGACACATCCTCCTGGCAGTTGCTAATGATGAGGAGCTAAACCAGGTAGGTCTGAGGCATGAAAACAGTCGGTGCCCAATTCGTGAGCATTGCAGTGCCCACCCAGGGGTGCTGCTGGTCAGAGCCACATACTTAGATGATGCAGGCAGAAATAGCAGAAGTCTTGGAGCTCCCCCCCCCCCATTCTGTTCATGGCACCAGCATCTCCCCATCCCCCAGGCTGGAAAACCTCAGAGTCCCCTTCCCTCCAGGGTCTCTACAAGACCACACCCACACAGCCCCCCCTCTCAGGGGCAGCACCTAATTCAGCCCTTATTCCTTTTCCCGGAACAATCGCTGGCCCCCTACCATGCTGGGCCTGCAGTGTTCAGTGAGGGGCTCCTTAATGTCCTATTCAAGGTCCCTCACAGATGGCTCCAAGCCACCTTTGCAGCTTCATATCTAATAATCCTGTTTTAAAGGCTGGCACAATGCTTCCCTTTTTGGCTGAAGCCTTTTTGCCTCTTAAGGGAGCTGCACACCTTGGCAGGTGAGAGATGCAGTACGGAAGGTGTCTCCAAAAAGCATGTTCCCTTAAATACATCTAAAACGTTGTATGTCCAAAAAAGCACAAATAACTTTATATATTAATACAATAGCCTAGTAAGTACCTCAAGAATCTGTGATTCTTGGGTCCCAGTACTTCTCCCAAGGGCACAGATTAGAGCCCCTCCATTTCCTAATAGATTCAGGTACTGTTTTGGCTGAAAAACCCATCACCTGGTGCCCAGCTGTCTGAAGATCGGCCCTCCCCACTCAGACAACTTAGCCGTCACCCACCAGACCCTGAGTGCTAACTCAGTGGCTTTCCTGCTTTGCAAATCATGTTACTTGTAGTATCGTGCCCTTAGAGATGATTCCTCAGAAGATCCAGCCCAGGGCCTTCTCAGGAAAGGGAAACTGATGCCCAAAGAGGTTAAATTTCTCATCCAAGGTCACACAGGTAGTGGGGCGTGAACCTCTGATGCCCACGTGGGGACCCTCTTAGCCCTGGCACCAGCTTAACTGGCCCAAGATCCCAGAGTCGTCCTCAAAAGAGACTTTAGTGGAGACACCCCCCAATCATTTGTTAATTCCTCCATGGATAAGTGATCGCCGTAAGGTGGACGCTCCTTCCACTGGTGCCTTTTTCATTTGGTTCAATCCTTGCCCCTCCATGAATCTGCCATAAGGATCCACTCAGTGTCCTGGAGGCCTTCCTCCTGTTCTGTCACATCCTGGGCATTGATTTCATGCCCTGTTTGATGCCATTTTCCTCCATGTACAATCACCCCTGGTGACCCACTGCAAGCCCACCGATCCCCACCATGCTTTTCCCCATTGCTCTTTGGTACCTTGCAAATTTGACCCATAGAAACAATATGTTAATAATGACAGAATTGTTTGGCTGTTTCCTATAAATGCTTCCTTTAGTTACAAATAAAACATTTTGTCTCAAAATGTTTATACATTTCTAGATACCCTGGGTATTTTATCTGTAGTTTCTTTGCCCTGGGTATTTAGAAACAATTTATCTGTATAAAAGCTAAGATTTATATAGTGTTTGAAAGTCTGTAAATCACTCTACATGGAGAATCAGTGGATGTGCATGTTGGAAGGGTCCCCAGTGACTGTCTATTCCAAAACCACATATGAAAAGAATCTCCAGTACAAATAAAAAAAAAAAAAAGTGCTCATCCAGTTTGTGCCTGATGCCCTCCAGGGAGGGAAAAATGGCCTCCATGAAGTAGCCCCTTATAATGGAAGATACCTCCAAATGTCAGGGAACCTCATTTTCCACAAGGCAGCCCTTGACATCTCTCTTATTTATTACCCTCAGTCTTTTCTTCCGCCAGCCAAACATACCCAGTTCCTTCATCTTTAGGTCTTCCACCATCTTGATGGTCCACCTCTGGACAGCACTCAGAACTAGATGGGGTTTGGTGAGCACAGCAGTGGGGCACTTACCTCCCTGTCCCTGAAGGCTCTGAACTGCTCTAGTCCAAGATGCCCTTTACTTTGTCCCATCACGCCGCTGGCTCACCTTGAGCTTGTGGTCTTCTAAAACCCCTAAGATCTTTTTAGAACATCTGCTGTCTCTCCACACTTCCTCGGTGAAGTTAATTTTTATACCCAAGCACACAACTTTAATTATCTATTAAATTTCATCTTACTCGATTCCCAATTCTCTAACCTTTTGGATCCTGACTCTGCCATCCACTGTTAGCCATCTCTCCAAGCTTCGCGTCATCTGCCAATTTGATGAATGTGCTTTTTATGCCTTTATCCAAGTCATTGACAAAAATGTTACATAGCCCAAGACAAGCGCAGACCCCCGAGGCGCGCCACTGCCGACCCGCCACGCTGACACCGAGCCATTAACAACTTCTCTTGGAGTCTGGCCATTCAATCTGCTTTAAGCCCATATCACTCCATCTTCTCTATGAGTATACTGTAGCTCCCCACTATCCTGGGATTTCCTCTCCCAGCTTCCACCGCCCCTGGCAGGCTGGGGACCCCAGAAGTCATTCACTTCTCCTCTTCTCAGGGTTCTAGGGATAACTCTGATAAACTGGATTCACAAGTAGCTTGCTGTGTTATGTAGTGGAACCCTAGTTCTATTCAAGTGGTTCGTAAGCCCCCTTCGAGAGTGCTCCTCAATGATTATCAAAATGAGCCAGCTTTGGAAAGAAGCTTTTCTTAAGGGAACATAATGAGAACACGTTAGTACAAAATCGATCCCCTCTCAACAGTCTAGGACATATTCTTCTTTTGTGTGTCTCTGTGTGTGATATATACATATGTACACAAAAATGTTTATATTTATGCATTTATGTCTCTGTGGATATATATATATATAATGTATATATACACACACAGTGTCCCAAGAGTCTTGGTACAATTATAAGCTTTAAGAGTATAGACAAATATAGATCCCATGCTTATGTCTGTCTGTATGTAGCTGCATATCTATATCCATAAGCAGTATATACAGATATACATAATACAAATATATAGATATAAATAATAAATATAGATATACTATAATATAGACAGATATGAATGGTACATATAGATATAAATATAAATAGTAAATATAGTCATAGTACAGTGTACACTATAGTATACAGATATAAATAGTATATACAATTATAGTTAGTGTATATACATAGCTAGGGACGTCAGTATGGATATATCTCAGTGGAGACATACATATAAATGGTGTATATGGATCTAGATACTATATGTTTATGTAAGGACATAGATAGAGATATGCAGGAACACACACACACACACACACACACACACACACACACACACACACACACTTTCCTGGGGAAAGTGGCCTTGAATTGTAAAAAGGGTAGGTAGCAAGGGAACTTGTAGCAAGCTTTCTCCCTTTGCTGGGGCTGAGAGTCGGAGCCTTGGTGCGGGCTCAGAGCGGCTCCTTCACCCGTCTCGGCCCCTGACACAGATGCTGCATCAGCAGGGACACGGCTACCAGCACCAGCGGGGAGTCTTTTGGGATTCATCGTCCGGCTCTCTCCTCTGCCTCTGCGATGGTTCTTCTCTGGGCTTGGCCAGAGCAGGTCCCCCCTGAGCTGGCCCACTGCTGGGTGGTGGATCACACACCACCCCACTCTGCCTTCCTCGTGGCGGCTCGCTCTCTTGCCTCAGCCCCAAGCCGTTTCCCTACGTGGCGTCCCTGCTTTCGTTCGGTGTCCTGGTATCCTCGTTGCTCCCAAAATGATGAAGGCTGGCCCGTAGTTTACACCTCTGGCCGATTGCCTCAGGAGAGCCAGCTAAGAACTGTGCACACTGACTTAGATCTTTGGTGGGTGATTGTGTAACTCAGTCACACCTGACATAAATCAGAGGCCAAATGTCCTGTCGCTTCTTCCACTAGCAGGAAATAATTCACCAAAAGCTTTAATCTAAGTATCCACATCACCTCCCACTTCAGTCATCCCATCAGAAAGGGATCCTGCGGTCCTGCAGGGCTCCCAGCAGCCCCGGGGGGCGTTTCATGGGAAGTGTCCCTCCTCCAATAGTTACTCACACCTGCAGGCCTTAGGAAGCTAGCAGGGCCAGTTCTTCTTTATTCCAACCAGTTGTTGTCCAGTTTTTTGGCCCAGAATCATTATTTTGTTGGCAAAGGGAACCCCCAGGGAGCAATGCCCGTGGCGTCCGTGGGTGACTCATTAGCAGCGCGCTGAGAGGGTCTTCCCTTGGCCCAGACATCTCCAGCTTGTCCCGGGGGTGGAACAAGAAGCCCAGTCTTCTGTCCATGGTTATCTCTTGTCACACTTCTCAGAGAGACCGCTTTATGTCAGGCCCTGTGCCAACAGAGGCGAAGGAGGGTCTCGTGTCCAGAATCCTTGAGCCCGGGCGGCTCCCAGGCTCCCGTGTCTCCCTCGTTTCACATTCTGGTCATGGGCCCAGAGGGTCTTGGTAACTGGGAAAGAGCAGCGACAGGTCAGCGAGGACACAGACATTTCAGTTATGGAAGCCACGGGCTCTTTAGAAAGGCATAGAGTAGCTTGTGGACAGCCTCCTGACAAAAGGTGCTGCACTGGGAATGTCTGCCATGCTCTCTCCTGCCCTTTGTCCCTTCAGCTCCTAAAGGGGGTGACCATTGCCAGTGGGGGCGTCCTGCCCAGGATTCATCCGGAGCTGTTGGCCAAAAAGCGGGGGGCCAAAGGCAAGTCTGAAACGATCCTTTCCCCTCCCCCAGAGAAGAGAGGGAGGAAATCGACTTCGAGCAAGAAGGGTGGGAAAAAAGCCAAAGCCGCCAAACCCAGGACATCCAAAAAGGTAAACTGAGAGCCCCAAGGTGGGAGAGCCTGGCCAGCTGAAAGGCTGGCGTCCCTCAGGCCTTGGAGCTGGAGGAAGTAGCAAGGATTCGAATCGAGAGACTTGTCAGCCTTTAGGGACTGAGAAAGATAAAGTAGCCCAAGTTCACAGGCTCTGGAGTTGAATCTAATTCAACCTTCACTTTACAAATGGGGAAACTGAGACCCAGAGGGGCAAAAAGGATGGGCCCAAGGTCATGTATAAGTGCCAGACCTAGGCCTTCTGACTAGTATGGGTCCCTTCTGCCATGCTGTCCCCCACTCCAGTGAGATCAAAACACATATGGCCACCTGCCCCAGCCATTGCTCTTTGTCTCCATGCAGGGGGGGAGAAGTACCCACATGACCTCAGAGGCCCTTCCCACCTCCAGAGCCTATAAGTCCATAATCCTGGCCAGCTGCAAGTCATTACTCTGATCTGCAGTGGGAGAAGAAGCACATGGCACGGTAGAAAGGGAGGGATCAGTGTCTCTGATTAACCTCTTCAATAAGGGCCCTCCCTCCCTTCCTCCCTCCCCTCCTCCCTCCCCTTCCTTCCTCCCTCCCCTTCCTTCTTCCCTCTTTTCAGTAAAAGAAGAAAAGATACTCCAGACATTTGTTGGCAGGATAGAGTGTGAAATAAGGATGGATGGGGCCATGGTCTCAGATTGCAGTGAGCCTTGAATGGTTCTCATAGGAATCTGAACAATAGAAGCCATTTAAGATTTTTTAGCAAAATGCCCTCCCTTATTCTGTCCTTTTCTCTCTCCTTCCCTTCTGCCCTATCTCCTTTCCTTCCTTCCTCCTTCTTTCCCTTCTTTCTTCTTTCTCTCCCTTCTTCCTTCCTTCCTCCTTCACTCCCTCTTTTCCTCCCTCCTTTCTTCCTCACTCCTTCTATTCCTTCCTCCTTTCTTCCTTTCCTTCCCTCCCTTTCCTCCTTCCCTTCCTCCTTTTGTCCACATGGGGCATCATACCCTTACCTATGGATGCTCTTAAGTAACTTTTTTTTCTTTTAGATCACTGGACCCTCCCAAGGTATCTTGGGGTTTTATGGGCTAGATTTCTTTCTTAAGGACGAGGCTTTAAACCCAAATCACTCTGCCTCTCATTGATTGGCCAACAAGAGGTCCCAGGCTAAGTCCCCTTGGTCCTAATTTTGGCCGTGATTGCCTCAGAGTGTATGTAAACAGCAGTCGTGGCTGCTTTGACCAGAAATCTAGAACCTCTTCTCCATCTAGGCTGAACTGTTTTTGACTAAAAGCAGCCATTCTCTGCCTCGCTTCTACCCACCCTTAATCTGGTTCAGCCTCAAACTAAGACCAGTTAAAGACCTCCGCTTAAAAAGGCCCAGGTCTCCCCCTGCATCCAGGGCCACCACCAGCCATCCTGCTCTCTGGCCACCGGACCAGAGGGCTCTGGAAGGGACAGTGAGGCCGGTGGCCTTGCCCAGCCCTCCCTCCCTTCAGCCCAACTCACTTGCATGTCATGGCGTCGCCTCCCCGACATCATGGTCCTCTTCAAGAACAAAGGACAAAACACTCTTTGCCTCAGTCACCAGCCCAAGCCCTTTTTAGCTCAGCTAATAACAGCAGAGGTAGGAACTCTACGCAGTGTGCCTTGGCCGACCTCCCATCTATCCGTCCTTCTGATTTCCCCCAACAGTCCAAATCAAAAGATGGTGACAAAGAAGGAGCCTCGAATTCGACATCCGAAGATGGGCCTGGGGATGGATTCACCATCCTTTCCTCCAAGAGCCTTGTTCTGGGGCAGAAGGTAATAAAACTAGTCCTGGTGTGAGGTTGTAAAAACAACTGAACTGTACAACCTGTTCGTCAGCAGGTAGGTCGAGCCGGGCTGCCCTGCAACTGTTCGCTTTTATAAATGGGAACTGTGCCGTAAAAGCCACAATTGTGTCACACGGCGGTCAGCCTGTGGGCAAAAGTAAAAACGGGCGTCAGACAGGTAGATAAATCAGTCAGAACTGTGGCTTTCCTAGGAAACCCCCAGACACACACACAAAACGAATGGTCTGTCTCCAGGTCAGCCTTACGCTGCTCGAGGTAATTAGTTTTGGTTTGGGTTTTAAGACAGAAAATAGAAATATGTTTTATTAAATATCCCTTGTGTTAAAAATTAATTATTCAATAGGAAATCAATCTGTTCTCTGCTCTTTGAAAAGAAAACAAATGCATTTTAATCGTCTTGGAGAACATGAAAGCTGCCCGGCCACATATGCAAATTCACATCCATAATGTAAACTGAGAAGGCAGTTTATCTGGCAAGTCATGAAATAAGATGCCTTCAGAAACGCACAGTTAATCACTCCTTTGGTAGCAGACGCTCGGCGGCACAGCACGTGAAGCTGGAAGGACTTAGAGAAGGCGAGGACCCGAGGGATGACGGAGCGCACCCCTGGCAGTGATCATGAGGGAAGGGACTGGAGGGAGGCCCTTGTCAGGGGTCACCCAGCAATGAGTGGCAGGGCCGGGAGGCGACTCCTGGGGGCAGGCTCCTCCCACCACCACATGATGCCTCCGTGTCCCTCCTGACAGTAGATGAGACCCCATTCAGGGACGGGGGATCCCATGGAACACATCCTAGCAGCAGCTTCTTTCTCTGCTGTCTGTAAAGATTAGAAACGAGGGCGAGAACTTCTCTCTACTTCAGAGACATGGAGAGGGAAAGTAGGGACGAGGGAGAAAGGACGCAGAACCTGCCAGGCTGAGGGCAGCCCTTTTGCTCTCTGCTTTCATAAGAATTAGGCCACCCTGTAGAAGCTCCCAGTTTTCTGATGTTTTGAGGTTTATAAAGTATTTTTCTGCAACTACCCTGTAAGGCAGGAGGGACATTAGTGTTCCCAGCGTACAAAGAGGAGGAAGAGGAGAAGCAGTGGTGGTGGTAATGGTGGTGGTGGTTCTAGTAGTAGTAGTAGTAGTAGTAGTTCTAGTAGTAGTAGTGTAATAATGGTGGTGGTGGTGGTAGTAATAGCTGACACAGAGAGAGCATCAAGATTTGCAAAGCCCTTCACATTTATTACTATTTTTGAACCTCACAACCATCCTGGAGTAGATACTACAAGTATTCTTGGGAGCAGCTAGGTATCACAGTGGCGAGAGCACTAGACTTGCAGTGAGGAAGACCTGAGTTCAAATCCATCCTCATCTATTTCGTAGCTGTAGTGGCCCCTGCCTCAGTTTCCTCAGCTGTAGAACAGAGATAAAAACGGGACATGCTTTTTGTGCTGGGTTTTTGTGAGGATCAGATGAGAATAATAAAGTGTTTAACAAAGTACCTAGAACAGAACAGGCCCTATATAAATATTATGTCATTATTATTATCACTTTACAGACAATAAATTCTTCTTAGATGTCGAATAAATTAGAAAACTAAAAACTGAAGTGGCTAAGTAGTCATACTAACTGTTAGTAGGAGAGAGAGCTGAGATTCAAATCGCAGGTTCTTATGAGTCTAAGATTCTAATCATTTACAGAATAAAGCTGAAAAAGTATTTCTTTCTCAACACACAGACGAGCCTTCCAGTTGGGTGGCCCAAAGGACAAAGTGCTAGAAAGGAGCACGGTCAGCGCCCCAGAGCCCTCAAATTCAGTAAAGCAAAGTCATTTGTTGGCTCTGTTGGGCTTTCCCGATAGTTCTGTGTTTGGAGGAGGAAGGGACTAGTATTGGGGAGAGATAATGGCTCTTCCGGGACTGGTCAAGGGGGTGCTCAACTGATGCTGGTGTTCAATGGAGGTTCTCCTGAAGGTGCTCTCTATAGAAACAGAAGAAAAAAGGGGAAGGATGGGGCTGAGAAGCCCTTTTCCGGCAGGAGAGATCACGAGTCCTGCTCTCTTGGGCGTGCACCAGGGTTAGGGAAGAAACCAAGGCTGGTCTCTAACACCAGTCACTGAATCTATCCCTATGAAGATTAAATGGTGAATCGCTTGGGAGTAAGCCAGGCTGCTCCCATTCTGGTTGAACGTGGTCCATGTTTCCCCCTCTCTCCTTCCCCAGCTGTCCCTGACACAGAGCGACATCAGCCATATTGGCTCCATGAGAGTAGAAGGCATCGTCCATCCGACCACAGCTGAAATAGACCTCAAGGAAGACATAGGTAAGACTCCTCGGGGTTCCCGTTAACGTTGCTGAAGTACATTGTTAGGAGGCGGCTGATGGGGCTGATGGGGTTCGCCATTTACAGTGTGGAGCAACGGACCCACCTTTGCCGTACAACCAAAGATTACATGGCAGACACTTTGCCCAGAACTGCCTCGCATTTTTTCTCCAACTGCCAGCTTATGGTCACTGTGAACCATTACCTAGCCCTTGTCTGTCCATTCACAGCAATCATCTTTATATTTCCTTTCTGTGTATAATTTCATTTAAAGTATCAAATACACAGAATGAAGTAGGAATAAAAAGAAACAGATATCAAAAGAATTAGGTCATGACTGTCATTTGTTCATTCAATAAGCATTTATAAGTGTGGAAATATATATATAAAAGAATTGCACATGTTTAACCTATATTGGATTGTTTGCTATCTAGGGGAGGGAGGTGGAGGGAAGAAAAGGAGAAAAATTTGGAGCACAAAGGTTTCGCAAGGGTGAATGTTAAAAACTATCTTTGCATAGATTTTGAAAATAAAAAGCTATTATTTTAAAAAGGAATAAAAGTAATTTTCCATATTCAAAAAAAGCAATTATTAGGCAACTATTGTGTGCTAAGTGAGATTCAGTGTCTAATCATGGATGGAGCAGTGGCCTTGGAGTCCAAAGCCCCGGGTTCAAAATCGCATCTCTGACACGTAACAGGCTGGGTAGCTATAGGCCAGTGACTTCAATTCTCATGTTTATTGCTATGATTTGCAATTTTATGGTGGTTCACTGGATAGAGTTCCAGACCTGGAGCCAGGAAGTCCTGAGTTCAAATCTAGCCTCAGATACTTACTAGCTGGGTGACCTTGGGCAAATCACTTAATCCTGTTTGCCTCAGTTTCCTCAGCTGTAAAATGAGCTGAAGAAAGAAATGGCAAAACACCAGTATCTTTGCCAAGAAGAGCCCAAATGGGGTCACAAAGAGATGAACGTGACTGAAAAATAACCTAAATAGTATAGGTTTTATTATCCCCTTTTTACAGATGAGGGAACTGAGACTCAGAAAGCTTAAGTGGCTTAGCAATGGTTAGCCAGGAAGCAATGGAGCTGGGAAGTAAAGACAGATCTCTCAACTCCATCTTTGGAGTTCTTGTGCTTGGAAAGAGCAAAATCTGTTTTGTAATTTATAATCATAATTTCAATTAAATTTAATTAATTAGTCAATTAATAGTTATAAAAATAAGCAATTTTCCTAGTATGGCAGATATTACAATAACATATTAAGAGTTAATCTCAGCTATTTTGTTAATTTACATGATTAAATCAATCTAGAGGAAACATCATTCTAACTTTGAACGTATAAGGGACTCTGATAGGTTGATGCCCAAGGGACCTTTAGAAATCATGTGATCTAGGGATTCTTCACCTGGGGTCCACAGGCCTCCTGAAGGATCATCCAACCCTGGATACATTTCAGAGAACTTGGAGAGGGGAAGAAATACGTCTTTCCTTTCACCAACTTCTACCTGAAATTGAGCATTTCCTTTAAGTATTTAGAAACATCATCCTGAGTCGCTCTGCTAAGTCATTTACAAAAATTACCTTGTTTGAGGCTCACAAACTCCATGGAAGGTGTTGCTATTATCCCTCCTTTACAGTTGAGGAAACTGAGGCAAAAGGTAATGATGTGTTCAAGATGACACAGCTGGTCAGTGCCGGAGGCCAGCTTGGAAGTCGGGTCTCCCTGACTCCGGGTCCATCCCTCTATTCTGATTCTGATACACAGAATCACTGCTTTGTATAAATGGATCTGTATATAGACGGCCATACAGGGTGCAGACAAGAACCCGCTCACAGCTCCAAAGGCCCTCTCATTAATGAACTCTGGTTCCAGAGTCAGAGAGGGCCGGCTCTGGTTCCGGTTCCCAACTGTGTCCCCGTGACTGTTGCACAAGACCCTTCTCTGGGTCTTCCTTCCTTCCCCTGCAAAGCAGGAGGGTTTAATTAGATGGTCTCTAAGAAACCTCCAGGTCCAAATCCTGGGATGCCAGACCGCAAAGGTGTCATATAGATGCCCCTGTGTCCATTCAGTATCGCCTGCTTTGGCCAATCCGTACACATTTATTAATTGCCTACTGTGTGCCAGGCGGAAGTCAAAAGTTAGCCCTCTACCTGAGAGAGTGGAAGAACTGGACGCATACAAGGTGCAGGACAGGCGCACGTCATGGAGAGCCATTGCCTGCCCGGTCCCCGGCTGTCTGTGCTCTGGAGCCCACCAGCTTGCCCCTTCCCACGAGTGTCAGGCTAGCCTAAGCTTCCCAGGCCAGCCCGAGCTGTTGTTGTTGGAAGAAATCTTGTTTCTCCTTTTTTCTTCCACTGAGTTTTCAAGAAGGAAGAACCGGATTTCCCTCTTTTCTCCTTTGTAGGTAAAGCTTTGGAAAAAGCCGGGGGGAAGGAATTCCTGGAGACGGTCAAGGAACTGCGCAAATCCCAAGGACCCTTGGAAGTGGCTGAAGGTAAAGCCCACCCGGCTCTGGGGGGCGATTTGCCCACCAAACGTGGGGGCAGTGTGCCAGAAACCCTCCCCCTCAGTTCCACCAAATTCACAGAGACTGTTCTTGAGGGCACTTCTCTATTAGGAAGTGAAGTGTGCCCCCAGCTGGCATGGCCCGTGCCCCTGCCCCCGCTGGGGTCCGGGGATCTCTGCATTAGGCTCCCCTGGCCCCGTGGACCTCCCTGTCTTCTAGGAAGGGAGCTGAGTCCACAGTCTCCGGATTTGGAGCCTGAAGCTCGGCTCTGCCATTTCTGCCTGTGACTTTGGGCAAGGCGGGCCACCCCTCTCGGACTGTACCTTCCTGGGGCCCCTTCTGGCCCTAGTCCTGTGAGCCTGCCCTTAATTTAGGAAATAAGGCCCGAAGGCCCCCTTGTTATCCCCCCCGACCCGAATCTGGGCACTGTCGTCCCTCAGGAAGCCTTTACCAGACACCTCCTGGGTGCCAGGCTCTGTGGTGAGCATCCCCGGGCCCTGGCGGCAAAGGCTGGCTCACGGTCAGGGGGAGAGCTCAGGGCCGGTGTCGGCAGGGCCAGGTGATGCATTCAGAGCAAGGAAGTCTGGAATCACCTGAGAAATGGGGGGGGGGGGGGGGGGGGGGACGGCGCCATGGCGGTGGGAAGATCCACCCGTCTGGCCCCATTCTACCCGAAATCATTCGGTGTAATCGTGGTTGCTTTCATTTCCACACTGGGGGCCAACTAAGAATTCTTTCTAATTCCGTCTGCTCCGTCATGCAGGGATTGGAGCCCACTTCCGTGTCCTCGGACGTCTGGCAGAGTAGTGGCGGGTCGGCAGTCAGAATAATAATAAACATAAACATTTACATAGCTAGACTCTGCTCAGCAACCTTAGCCCATGCTCCTGTTACACTGGTTCCAGGGGCAGCTGTAGCAGGGCCCTGACGTCAGGAAGACCTGAATTTCAATGGGGTCCCGGTCCCTGCACACTGACTACCTGGGCGACCTTAGGCAAGTCACTTAACCGGCTGCAAACCAAAACCCAAAGCACCCACTGCTTACAATGCATCTTTCTCACAACCGTTCTGGGGTAGGTAACATATTGGGCCATTTTGCAGACAAGTTCACTGAGGAGTGACGGTGTTAAATGTCCATTTTTCCTTCCACAAGTGTTAGAGCAGAACTGAGGTCCCCTAATTCTTTCCGCTACATCCTGCAGGGATTGGACGGCACTTTTGTGTCCTTGGACATCTGGCAGAATAGTGTTGTCAGCAATCAGAATAATAATAACAATAGTAAGAATAACAGTAAAGCTTTCTATAGCACCACCGTATGCCAGGCACTGAACGATGTTACAAACTGGATCTGCTTTGATTCTCACAATAACCCCTGGGAGGGAGGTACTATTATTAACCTCATTTTACAGATGAGGAAGCTGAGGAACACAGCAGTTAAACGACTTGCCCAGCTAGTAAGTGTCTGAGGCTGGAGCCATCCTGACCCAGATCCCAGGCTTTACCCCCTGTGCCACCCCGCTGCCCGGCACCGATTCCTCTCAGAATTCTGCTGGCTCGGCCATTTTCCTAATGTTCCGCGGTGATCGTGTCACTTAACTCTTGACATTCTAGTAACAAACGACATGAACACTGTAAGGTCCATGTTCACTGTCACCTTTCAGCCTCCCCATGACTTAGAAGCCAGTGCTACAAGTGTTGTGTTCCCCATTTTACAGATGAGGAAACACGGGCTCAAAGAGTAAGTCACTTCCCTATGGCCATTTAGTCAGACAGCCAGCATTGATGAGGCGCCAGGGGCTCTGTTCGGCGTTGGGGATACAAGGGAAGTCTCAGTGGTTTTGTGTGAACAAGATCGAAAGCTTTTTACAGATGAGGAAACCGAGGCAAGGAGGGTGAAGTGACTTGCCCAGGATCACACAGCTACTAAGTGTCTGGGACTGGACTTAAACTCAGATTCTCCTGATTCCAGGCCCTGCACTGTACCTGCTTTGCAACTTTTAAGAAAAACTTTGAGATCCCTCCCTGAGAGTAAGGGCAACTTCATTTTTGTCTTTGCACCTCTAGTACTTAGCTCAGAGCCTTGATAAAATCTCTCTTAAATTGTTAAACTGAATTTAAGTTGAAAGAGGATAAACTGAGGTTACACAAAAAGCATAACTATAACTTTTCCCCCTGAGGCAATTGGGGTTAAGTGACTTGCCCAGGGTCACACAGCTAGGAAGTGTTAAGTGTCTGAGGTCAGATTTGAACTCAGGTCCTCCTGGCTTCAGGGCTGGTGCTCTACCCACTGCGCCACCCAGCTGTCCCAACTATAACATTTTATAATATTCATGTGTTGTTTTAAAATTATTAAAATGGTAACGTTTAAAATACAGAAAAAGAGAGAAGTGATTTATTTCACTAGTGCACACTAATAACCTTATCTGGCATTGATCAGCGGGGCCTTCACTGTTTGAAGGTGCCTGCCCTCAGGGAGCTTCCCTTCTGCTGCTGGGCGGGAAGCAAGTGCAGAAAAGTTTAAACAATGTATTACACACATGGGGGTTTGGGTGGGGGAGGGAACCGGCACAGATGGGATCTTAGGTCTCAGGGCACCCTAGTGACTGGTCCCACCCCAGCCCCCCGGGGCTTCAGTAACTCCCCAAGGTTTAGGATGAAGACCTCAGAGATAACGGCTCCCATTCCTCACTCCCCTGTGTGCATTAGCCATCGTCAGCCAGTCCAGTGGCCTGGCAGCCAAATTCGTCATCCACTGTCACATCCCTCAGTGGGGCTCGGACAAGTGCGAAGAGCAGCTGGAGGAGACCATCAAGAACTGTTTGTCGGCCGCAGAGGACAAAAAGCTCAAGTCGGTGGCCTTCCCGCCCTTCCCCAGCGGCAGGTGAGACCCAGGCCCGGCACAGTCCCCCCGCCTTATTCATTCCTCCCTCGGTCCCTTCAGTACAGGAGCCAGATGGGCCCGGCGATTCTTAGCATGTTTTAAGTGTCCCCGAAAAAGCACAACTTCCTCATTAAGAGCAGGATCCAGCGGCACGGCGGAAGGTCCTCCGGGTCAGCTCTGGAGCCGCAGAGACACGCGGCACAGACAACTGATGCTGACGGAGCAGCTATTGGCTCAAAGCCCCGGGCAGCAACTGCCCAAGCTGGTCAAAAGTAACGGTTCTAGGGATAGAAAGAGGGAGGTTGAGGAAAGTACAGACACATGGAGCCACCAAGAAGTTGTCGTCAGAAACCCCAAAGGGAGCTTGTGTACCCCAGTGAGGTCTGTAATTTACTTTGTGTTTCCAAGGCCTGAGCAATTTGTGAGAAAATGTCATCAGGATCAGAAAGAGAGATAGAGAGAGAGAGAGAGAGAGAGAGAGAGAGAGAGAGAGAGAGAGAGAGAGAGAGAGAGAGAGAGAGAGAGAGAGAGATAAGGAAGGAAGGAAGGAAGGAAGGAAGGAAGGAAGGAAGGAAGGAAGGAAGGAAGGAAGGAAGGAAGGAAGGAAGGAAAAAAAAGGTAGGTAGACAGATATGTAGATAGATATGGATGGAAGGAATGGATGGATGGATAGATATAAATGGATGGATATATAAATATGGATGGATAGAATAGATACATATAGATGGATAAATGGATGGATACATATAGAGATGGATAGGTGGATAGATGGATGGATGGGGGCAGCTAGGTGGTGCAGGGATGGAGCACCAGCCCTGATGTCAAGAGGACCTGAGTTCAAATCTGGCTCAGACACTTACCACGTCCTAGCTGTGTGACCTTGGGCAAGTCACTTAACCCCAAATGCCTCAGCAAAAAAATAAATAAATAAAAAACTGGATGGATGGATAGTCTTCTCTCTTGAGAAGGCCCCAGCTCTGAAGAGTAGAAAAAATTGTTCATTTAAGGCACTTTGGTCCAAGCCTGAGGACAAAGAAAGCCCCTCAAAGCCCTGCCTCAGTGTCCTCATTAGGTCCTCAGAAAGAAGCATTTCAACTGACAAAAAATCATAGGAAAAGGCTGGAGCAGAAAGGGAGCCAGAAAGGGGCTGAGATCCAGGTGCAAGTCCCAGCTCTGTCCCTTCAAGGCTTTGATTTCCTCGTCTATAAACTGGAGAGAATACATCAGCCCCTGCCCACCCCCCAGGATGGCTGGGGCAAAGCACTCTGGAAATGGAGCTCCATCTAACTCCGGTCAGGGAGAGGGGGCCTATTTCATGTGAAAGGCCACAAGGATTATCACACTGTAAGTGGCTCGTCACTGCTTAGATTAGCTTAAGGGACCTGACCTGGATTTCATGGCCAAGGAAAGAACTTCTACAATGCAGCCCATAGAAAATTCCAGGCTTAGAATAAAGAGGCCGTGGCTCATGTGGAAATGGTTTTTGGTTTATTTACACATTTGATTTTTCTTGCTTTCGCAATGGGTGGGAGAAAGGAACAGGGTCAGGGAGAAAAGTTAGAACTGAAAATAAAATTGAATTAAATAAGGAGGCCTGGTTGTAAGTCCTGGCACCAACTGGTGGCTGAGCAAGTCTTGCCTTGATGGTAGTTAGTTTCCTCAAATGCAAAGTACAAATAAGAATGATGCTATTATTCTTCTAATACTTGGACAATCTTCACTAGAGGGTGGCGTGAGAAGAGCACTTGGTCAGTATAAAGCTATTAGTGTTACCTTTTCTCATTTCCCTCTCTCTGTCCTGTGGGATCATGGAACCCCGGGTCCTGAGCAGCCAAGGGGCTCTGGACTCCCACCTGATCCAGGGGTGCTGAAAAGTGGAAAGTACCTGTCTCCATTTTACACAAGAGGAAACCGAGGCCTACGGAGGGCAAAGCTGCCGACATGACTTAGCCTTGCTCTCCAAGAGCAGCGACTCAAAACGCTCCATCTTTGGGTGTTTTTGTGGGCAAAATGTCGCTGCCTCAGAGGCGGTCTTCTAGCAGTGAAGCGTCAGTCACCAATGACTACAGGATTGCACTTACTCCCCATCACACACACACACACACACTCTCTCTCTCATATACATAATATACATTATACACACACATACATACTTATACACACACTCATATAAACACACACATCACACACCACACAATACAAATACTCGCACGTATACTTATACACACCATACACACATTCACACACATACATCACTTATAAACACACATCTCATGCGCACACTCACACACACACACATCCACAGGCCCAGGAGCATTTAATAATTGTGCTTTCTCCTCCCTCTTTATACAGAAACTGCTTTCCCAAACAGACTGCAGCCCAGGTGACCCTCAAGGCCATCTCTGCCCATTTCGATGACTCCAGCTCCTCGTCCCTGAAGAACGTCTACTTCCTGCTCTTTGACAGCGAGAGCATCGGTGTCTACGTGCAGGAGATGGCCAAGCTGGACATCAAGTAGCCCTCCGCAGCCAGACCCTCTTTGTTTTCTCCCTCCACAGGGATCTGAAGAGATTCGGCTTGGAATAAGAGTTGGGCATTGATTTTAAAAAAGAAAAAAAAAAAAAGAGGGAGAGGGTGGGAGATGGAGGCAGCCCAGGTGATGGAGAAGGAGCGCTCCCCGCCATGAAGAGGGGGGGAGCAGTTTGTGCTGTTACTTATTCCAATCCTCCATGAAAAGTGCCCGCCCCCATTTTCTATTCACCTTCACTATCCTCCGTCCCACATTATCCCGGACCCTCCCCGGGATCGCTATGCGTGTGTCTTCTTGTCATTTTAGAACTTATTTTCCAAGGACAGACCTCGTTTTAGATTTGTAGCATTGACTTTTACAGGCAAAAAAAAAAAAAAAAAAAAAAAAAAAAACTTTCAAAATTCTTAAAAAAAAAAAAAAATCTTCTGTTCTTCTTTCTTTTTCCAAGAGGGGAGGGCATGACAAATGACTTTGGTTTCATCTGTTGTCTACATTCCACGTCGGAGAGACAAATCTGAAAGACATTTTTCACTTGGTGCTTTTCTCCAATGTTTTCTCCCCCTAATAATCTCTGTAACTTCTGATAATGTTTCTCTTCAGGCTTGTTTGTTTTTTAAGGAAAAAAGAAAAAAAGGCAAAAAAAAAAGATATCCAGAGTCCTTCTTATGACACTCAATTTTATTTTATTGCAAGAGATTTTTTCCCAAAATCGGAAAGCCATTTTATTGTGTTGACTTATGTCTGGAAAGAGAAAAGAGTGCACAGATTACCATCTCAAAGCCAGCCCAGACCCAAAATTAGGCCCTGAAGACTCCTACTCCACTCCACTCCCAAGCAGATGCCAGCTTGAACTACAAGTGTCTATGGTACAGCAAGGCTACATACCCTACTTTTCATGCCTTCTATGGAGTGGGGTATGGCTGAAAAGGGAGAGGGGGACCCCCCCAAGAGGCTAGATTTGGGATCAGCAGAACGGTGGTGTTCTTTGCCAGTTAATCAGCTTGAACAAACTGCTTCACTTCTGGGTATCAGTCTCTCCCTATCCATAAAATGAAAGGGTTGGTTCTTCCATCTCTCAGATTCGAGGGTAGAATTGGCTTCTGGTCTTGTGGGCTGCCTCCTCAGCTGTTCTGGTAGTGAAAGGGTCACGTTATAAGTCTGGAAATACGGGGACAAGGAGCAGATCCTCTCTTAGGAATGATTCCAAATCTCCACAGGGAGGTGCAGTGGTTAGATCAATTACTGAGCAGTTACAGACTAGAGGAAGCTATTTGGGGCCTTAATTTAAGTAGGCCAGTGCTCCCCACCTTCAGCAAAAGAAAAGTAACAAAAGAAGCCTGAACCAAGAAGCTTCCATTGAATTTGAGCCAATTATGATTTAATATCAGCCTCATGTTCTGGTTTTACCCAGCCTTGACAGAAAGAAGTCAGAAAGACAAGTGAAAGATGAGAAACTACACTTGAAAACACAGGTCAATAATAATGCCTTCAAGTAAGTCAATAGGTAGGTCTGCTGAAGGAAAATTATCCAAGTCCACGAGGACTGTGAGATTTGGGGAGAGAGGAGTCTGGGTTTGATCCAAGTCTCAACTCCAAATCCAGGGTTTTTTCCACTTCTCACATTAGCTGAGAAATCTTGGTTTACGGGGTCCCTGTGGCAGCCAGGAAACCAAAGCTGACTGCCAGGGGGAAGTGAGCACAGGGTTTGAATCAAACCTTTCCTGCTGGCTCATTTCATCCAGCCCGACCCTTGGCCACACCAGTATGGTCAAAGACCCTCCAAGCAGAGGAAATAAGTACTTAAATGCCAAGAACTACTTTATTGAGCTGATCAGCAGACCCGAGCTTTTCTAATCTCAAGTATCCCTCCATTAAAATCTTCCTTAAGACGTAGATTTGACCATGGAGTCTCAGGAAGTTACCCCAACAGAGTTCAAACTCTGGAAAGTTCTGCAAAATGGGAAATACTTTTGAGTTTGAAGTCCGCTGATGAACCACAGGTCCCAGAACCCACTTGGGCTGAGAATCGAGACAACCAAAAAGTTGACCACCAGGGGGAGCATTTTATGACCAAAGTAGCTCACCAAACTTCTAAGGCAGGAATAAGGAAAGGTTGGGATCAATGTGGAGGAAAAATACTCACTTTAATAAAATTACAGATCAGTGAAAGTCTTGAGTACTTTAACTTCTACAGTGAGGTAGCAAAGGGTGTACTTTTACTGTTACATTTCCCCAATTATCTGAACATTAAGAGGCTGGGGAGAAAGCACCCTTTGTTATAAGGGATTAACCAGCAGATAATTTGGCCCTAAGGAATTTTGCCCTCTGAAAATTTATTTATTATAAAGAAAGGAGATAAAAGTGGGGACTTGAAAAGTTTCATCATTTCAATAAGTTTATGACTTGTCAAGCACTAATGGAAAACTAGGAACAGCTTGAGTCTGGCTGCTAAACAACCCCACTTCCATTTACCCAAAGTCTGCCTGACAGATAAGCCTCATGTCTCCTCACCAAGGCCCAGACCAGCACAGTTCTGCCAAGGGAGGGGAGATGCGCCAAACCCACCTACCTGCTGCGCCAAACCAAACTATCTACTCCCACTCTTTCATTTCCCACTAATAGAAGGCAAAGTGACAAAAAGCCAGTGAATTCAGTCATTAGTCCTGCCTTGGAATTCCACTTGGGCTTCTTCCCGACCAGCAAGTACTCTCCCCCTTTCCAGGAGGCATTTTGCTCCTCTCCAAGATAAAGGGTCAGCTTGGACAACCTACAAGGTCTGTAGCCCATCTGAAAATGGCATCCGGGCAGGTGCCCTTACGTCTCATTGCCTCTTTTCCCACACAAGTGACAGAAGAGCCAGAACCTGACTTGAGACACTTATAATTTTCCATCCCTATTCAGATGGCTCAGCATGCCCTGTTCCCATGAGATTGGCTGGGCACAGGCAGCTCCATGATTCCCCTTGGAATTATTTTCAGTTCAACTGAAACCTGAGACCCAGCAAGTGAATGACATTGTCCAACTCCAAAATGACCTCTTAGGAAATCTTTTTCTAACGCTTCCTCTTGGGGGCTATCAAGTGAGCCTGTTGCTACATTCCAGGCATTGCGAGCATAGAGAAGAATTTCTTCCTTCTATCTTAGTCCATCTGACACTTTCTGCTCATCCTCCTTTAAAAACAAATCCACCAACTGGCTTTGTTACCTTTTCTTCTTTCCCCTTACTCTCTATGAGGGTGCCGTCTGCCTCATCGTTTTCCAGCTTGAAGAGATGAACAGGTCCCGGCTCTTGGCAAACCTGACCATGAGCCGTCCGACGTAGAAGCCACTGATCTGGCCCACACCATCATTTCTTCCCATAGACAGCAGAAATGTCAGTGCCCCTAGGAAAGGCCAAAAAGGAAGAAGAACTGGTTGTATTTAACATTCGTGGGCTTTGACTCCCAGCAACCTCAAGTGATTATCTTGTTCAAACCCTTGTCTCAGGAAGAGGTTCCCATCTCAAGCAAATGCCAACCTGTTTTATTTTTTTAAACTGCCAACAGTGGAAAATCCCCTAAACAATCCTGGTTTTAGTCACCTTTGTAAATATGTCACGTCTCACCAAACTGAGAAAGCGCCTGCCTAAAGGCCCATTTTTACCTGGCTTGTAAGTCTTGAGAGGCTTCTGTTTTATACTGTTGACAATGTTGGTCACAACAACACTGGCATGGAGGCCAGCATGGTACGCCATCTTGGGCTCCTTCACATCAGCACAGTCTCCAATGGCATAGATATTACTAAATCCTTGTACCTGGAGGTGATCGTTAACCAGCAAGGCACCATTACTCGCCATTTTATCACCTGTTAATAAAAAAAAACAAAAACCCACAATCACTCTCGATCTGAACAAAATCAACATGATCACTTTCAGTCTGAACAAAATAAACATGATCATCACTCTCAATCTTAACTACTCTTTAAGCTAATCACCGAGATAAGATGAGGGTCGGCATTCAAGGCTGACAAAGTCAATACCTTAAAGAAATAACACTTTCCTGCTTCTGTGGCAGGGACCCTTGGGAGGAAAGTACTATAAACATGTAAGCCGCTACTATTAGAGATTATCATCATCATCAACCGTATTAAATGACCACTCCATTGGCTGACTTTTCTATTTCCTTTTCGGCATCTTGTTGGAAAATGCAATACCTTAAAAGAAGAGCTTAACGCTACTTTTTAAAAAGGGAACAGAGTAAAAGGGAGTGAAAGGAAGCCGAGCGTTGCTAATTTAGTAATTAGCAACGTGTGTGATCTTAGGTAAGGAATTCTTTATCTCTGTGGGCTTCCGTTTCCTTCAGTAGATTGTAAGCTTAAGGGGAAAGCTTTAGTGACATATATCCTCAATATGAGTCAACTATGGGACATGGTAGCCAGAAATGCTATCTGAGGCTGTACAAGTATCCAGAACCCAATAAAACTTTTCAAATTAAATTGAGATATGTTAATATCCTATAATGTTGTAACAAAAATGATGATTGGGGAGGGCATTGAAAAATTTCAGAAAATAAGACTTGGAATCAAACAAAAAAGGCTAAAGGCTCATGAGAGACCCTGGATTTAATGTCTACAGCATCAATACTTTCTTAAAGAAGCAGAAAAAATAAAATTATGAGTTGTTGCTAACATGTAGGTCATTTCCAGATCTGCTATTTGTGTCTTCTGGTCGTTGACTTGTTAGCCACTTTGAAGAATAAATATGAAAAGGGAGGCAGTTTGGCACAGGAAAATATGAGAACACCAACTTTGGGGTTGCAGGCCCTGAGTTTAACTCTCACCTCCGTAGCTTAATACCAATGTAAGCTTGGGCAAAGCACAAACTCTGAATCAATTCCATGTATTAGAAGGTTGGACTAAATGGCTTCTAAGATTACTTTTGGCAATAAATACATATGATTCTGTGACCATAAAAATTAAGTACAATCAAAATTCCATTTTGACCTTTTTAACACACACACACACACGCACGCACGCACGTATGCACACATACAAGGAAATAGATAAAGGAACAGTCTGGTCCAGATTATCACCATTTCCAAAGGAAGCTGAACTGAAAACTAGTTCCAAAGCGAATCATATAGACAAAGACAATTCTAAATTAATATGTAAACCTATTTTATAAACTCTTATAGCAAACAGCAGTGGAAGCTTATGAGCAGTCAAGCATGGGATGTGACCCACAAGCCAGATGATCCCAAGAGTAGTTAATGGTGGAACTTGGCTAAGGGCCAATGAGAAAAATTGTTTGCTTGACTACATGTCTGTAAGAGGAGTTTGTTTTTTATTTATCAATTGGAAGGGAAGGGAGTTGGGAGAGGAAAAAGTGGATCTTCATTTGAAAGAAATTAACAGCCAACCAAGCATTTGCCATCACAGAAAAAAAATGGTCTTCATACATTAAAATGTATTTCCATACATTTTAAGACCATACATAATCCCTGACAAATGCAACAAAAAAGAAACCAACTTGGGTTAGTGATCCTCCGATGATTAATAGCAAATGAGTTATCAAACAGGGAGACACGTCATCATTTCTCTCAATGCCCCAAGCAACTCTCCATGTCTGTTGAAGTGCAGGGAAACCGCCAGTTTCCCTAGAAGTTCTTGCCCAGGAGCTCCCCACAATGATGAAATCACATTATCGCCCACTCCAAAGGGCAAGAGACATGCCCACCACGTCTACTCTCTTCAAGGCTGATCTGGGTGACCTCATCAAGGTGGTGAGCCCCGGGCCCAAAAGGCTGCGTTGGTATTGGGACTAGACCCAGGAGGGGCCCCTGCCTTCTAGTGGGAGCAGTTGCCATTGTTAGTATTTCAGTATTTCAGTCATATCTGAATTTTCGTGACCCCATTTGGGGTTTTCTTGGCAAAGATGCTGGGCTGCTTTTTGCCATTTCCTTCTCCAGTTCATTTTACAGGTAAGGAAACTGAGGCAAACTGAGTTAAGTGAGTTGCCTAGGGTCACACAGCTAGTCAGTGTCTGAGAAAGATTTGAACTCAGATCTTCCTTATCTAGGCAGAGGGTCTCCAAGAGGAAAGGGAGAAAAGCATAGCTGACGTGGGAGGTAACGAGTTCCCCATCCCTGAAGATCTTTAAGCAGGGGGTGAATGATCATTTGTTGGCAATTCTTGTTCATGGATGGGATGCTTTCCAAGCTCCCTCGAACCTTGATACAGTCTTAGATCCCCTGAATGGGTGATTTCTAAGAATTTCTAAATCTAATGTACCTTTAAACTCTGGAAAATCTGCAGACTAGATCAGTTCCAAAAGATATCTGGAATGCTTTGGGAGTTGTAACCATCCCCTCTGAGCACCCCCTGCCACATGGATCCCTTCGGAGCCTCCCTGCCCCCGCGACGGCCACCAGAAATGCCTCAAATCACTGAAAAACGCAAATCTAGAATCCCCAGGGAGCCTCGGGCGCCATGCTGTTACTTGGGTCTCAGCCAAACTTCTCTTTAATTATCAGAGGAAATGAATCCGACCGTTGAGAACACCTGCCCCCATCGTTCTACCTCTGGGTCATAATGGGATCAGACCCTCACTTAAGAGAAAGAGGAACTGGGACCCAAAGAAGGGCTCTCCCGAAGCCACGCAGCCAGGCCCTGCTGCCGGTGCCCGGTCCTTGGCCACCGGATACAGATCGGAGATCAGTCAGGAGGGGCCGGGCCGGCACAGGAAGCCAGCAAGGCCCACCCTCCGTGGCGCTGGGCGAGGGAAGCTCGCGTTGATGCCGTGCTCCCCAGATCAGCTTCCACTGCGGGGCGGGCTCTCTCAGTGATCACATGCCCGAGAATGAAAATCAGGACAACAAATGTCCTCGTACGCATGGAACCCAACGCGCCGCTCACGTCCCTGGGCCTTTTCATGTCACGGGCCCTTTACTAGGCTGGGGAAGCCAATGGACCCCCTACGATGCTAGTTTTTAAAATAATAAACTACAAAGGGTCACAAAAGAATCAATTACATCATCAAAACAGAAAAAACACACAAAAGGGGTCACACACCCCAAGTTATGACGCGCTGATCTACTCCTGGCTTGGTCCCAATTAATGAGAATAACGACCCCCCACACTGCACAGAAGTCGCGTTACCTGCACACGTACATCGCTCTAACCGGGGATTCTGTGGCTTCACTGATTGCATTAATCGGGGCCCGGCTGCACTCCAACTTTCTCCAGAGCCGGAAAGTGAAGCCCTGAGCGGGGAGGCCCTTGCCTGCAGCCCCGGGAAGTGTCAGCGGAAAGATGAGCATCCAGGACTTGTGCCCCACGCCGCTCACAACGGCGAGGACGGTGACGTGAGCCAGCAGTCACCGAGCGCTTTACAAATATGATCTCTGGCAGCTGGGTGTGGCCGCCGTCCCCAATTTACATGTGGGGAAACTGAGGCACGCAGCGGCTGAGTGATCTGCCCACCTGAGGGGCAGGGGCTGAGGCTCCCCAGAGATGGCGCAGGGGGGTCTGCACTTACCCAAGGCGCCGCTGTACGCAGAGGAGTTGATCTTAATCCCATTGCAGAGAATCACCAGGTTTGCCTCCAGCTGCGTCCCCTTGTCCGTCTGCACGTGGATGCTGTCCCGGTACTCGTTGAGAGGCAGCTCCTCCAGGTTGGTCACGCGCTCGCCTGGTGCCAGAGACAGAAGATCCGTGACCAGGGACCCACGGACAGAGAGGAGTGGGACCTCGAACGTCATCCTCTTCTTCCCATTTTACAGATGAGGAAAACTGAGGCCGGGGGGGAGGGGGCTGGGGTTATAGGACCTGCGTAGGGCCACACTAGCACTAAATCCCACTGCCCTTGTGAAGGACGCCCACACGGCCCCAGCTCTCGGGGCAGCCAAAGCCCTCGCCGGGCCCGGCCGCTGCTCTCAGTCATCCCTTGACCAAGATAACAACACGCTTGGGATGCTTGGCCAAGGGACGTGATTGGTCAAAAGCCCCGGCCTGAGATTTACAAATCTACAAACTGGAGTCCTCACACCAGGAGAGGCCCTTTTTCGAAAGCCCTGGATCTGCAGGAATCCTCCTTTTCAGGGGCCCCATCCCCACCTGGGGGGAGCAGGCAATGGCAGCCCACTAGCCACATTCATGGGGCCCTGAGTAAGTAGGGGAGCCTTAGGAAAGGCATTCACCATGGGCCCTCCCGGAGGGCCCCATTTACCCCTTCCTGGTGATGTTCAAGGCACAGGAAAGACCATCTCAGGATCCCAGAAGCTTCCTCACCCACCCCACCCTAGAGAAGGAAGCTGGTGGGAACAAAGCAAAAATCTGGGGAGAGGGGAACATCCCCAAGGGAATCCGGAGGGGGCAGAAGGTAGGTGGGAGGGGGGCCCAGCAGAAGGAAGGGGCACCTACCGAGCAGAAGTTCCACCCCCTTCTGGAGGAGAATCTCTTTCACTTCCTGCCGAACACAAGGAAGGAGCTCCGGGTCAGCCAGCGGGATTTTAGAATGAATAAGAGTGACCTGCGGACGAGAACAACAAAGGGCTCTCAGCCAAGAGGGCCGCGGGTTCCCCCAGGGCCCAGGGGAACCTCAAGAGGCCAAAGAACATTTCCATCAAAAACAACTACCAAAAAAAATCTATTGAGCACGTACTATGTGCCTGGTACCCTGTAATACCTATACCCTCTTCCCCAAGGAGAGCAAAGGGAGAAAAGTGCCCACGTGTTCAGAATCATTTTTAGCAAGTTCTCTTTGCAATAACAAAGGTGACAAAAGCAAAGGCTTGGCTATTCCTTGCAGAATGGGCCAAACAATAAGGTCATGGATGACAATACGACTGCACGTTAGGAAATGGCAAAAGGGGCCATTTTGGAGAAACTGGCAAGATCCAAATGCAGCGGGAGGTGAGCGGAACTGGGAAAACGACACACACAACAGCAACATTATGGAGACCGAAAGCTTTAAAAACTCTCATCACTCCAAGGACCAGAGGACCAACAATAAAGCAGACGGACTCGAGATGCAGAAGACCATTGGACGGGGAAAACATGGAGGAGCGGCCACAAGGGTGTACCTTTCCTTTTCTTTTTAAAGGGAAGGGATGTTAGGGGTGGGATTCCTACCTCCCCCCCAAAATGAGTCGGTATCAAGCAGCATTGAACATGCTATGCTTAATTTAAGAGAAACAAGCTCTGCCCAAGAGAGATCCATGAATTCAGATCTGTCTCTTCCTCTGTTCCGAGGTCTATCATGGGGAACGGGCCTGTTTTATTGGGTGTTTAAGTTCACATCTTTTAAATGGGAAAAAGAAAAAGAAGAAAAAAGCCCTGAACACAAATGTTATTAAAAATGTTTGACCAGGAGCAGCTAGGAAGTGCAGTGGATAGAGCACCAGCCCTGAAATCAGGAGGACCCGAGTTCAAATGTGGCCACAGACACGTAACACCTCCTAGCTGTGTGACCCTGGGTAAGTCACTTAACCCTAATTATTTCAGCAAAAAAAGAAAAAAAAAAAAACATTTCAGGTAAAATCTCATTTTATTATTAAAAGAAAAAACCCTCCTATTATGAGACTAATATTTGATACAGTGATAAACACTAGACTAATGATTTTTATATTTGTTTTTTAAAAGCAACTTATAAAGAATGCTCGTTTTTATAATCAGGATAGCTTTAAATCTAGTTGAATTCGATCCAAAACGGAGACGATTTTGTTCAAGAACAAAACCATTTTTTCCTTTTATTTTTTCTTAAGAGAGTTGAAGGACAAGGAGGTGATTCGGGCCAGTTTAATAAGATTCGGAGGAGAGAGGGCCCCTGCCCACAAATCGAATGTGGGATTGTGGCTCACAAAACAGTTTTTCTCTTTTGTTGCTTTTGTTGTTTTTTCTCCTGTTTTCCTTTGATCTGATTTTTCTTGAGCAGCACAGTAAGGGTGGAAGTACAGAAGAGCCTTTAATTTATACTGGTGTCTTCCGGGGAGAGGGGGGAGAAGGGGGGAAAGGGTTTGGGTTTGCGAGGGGAGTGCTGAAGGCTATCTCTGCATGTTTTCTGAAAATAAAAAACGACTATTAGAGAGAGAGAGAGAGAGTTGAAGGGGAGTGAGATTGCTCGCTCTCCTGACAGCGGGACACAAGGAAGCCCTTGTGATGAAATGATGCAGCTTGCCAAGCGTTTAATCACGAGTCATGGAAGACGGAACCTTCTGTGCTTCAGTTCTTTCTAAAGTGAAGCTCTGCTTGAAGCGGAGGAATAGCGGGGCCTCTTTCCCAAGGCCATAAAGAGACAAGGACAAAGGCAGAGCCTTCTCACCGGCAGAAGGGGAAAGCTTCAGGGGTTCAGCCAGCGCCGCCCTCCCAAAGCCCACAGAGCACGCGCCGCCTCCCGGCCCCTCCATCAGTGCGGGCCCCGGGCCCCTCAGCCCAGGGCCCCTCCTGGCGCTGCCCAGCGCGCTTCCCCTCCGAGCTGGGCCTCGGGCGCCTCTCCTCCCGGCCCGGCGGGCACCTGCTTCTCCGGGTAGTCCGTCTTGAGCTCGGCGGCCATCTCCACGCCGGCCGAGCCGCCTCCCACCACCGCCACGCGCTGGGAGCTCCGCACCTGAGCGAAGCCGGGAAGGAAGGGGAGCGGGCCGCCTCCCCCGCCTCCCGCCCCGCCCGGCCCCCCGAGGCCGTTACCGTTTTTTGGGGTGGGCCCCGGGGCCAGGCGCAGAGGTCCGGAGGTTAAAAGGGGGTTTGGGGGGAGGGGGAGGGGAAGGGGGGGGGAAGGGAGGGGGAGAAGGGGGGGAAGGGGGGGGGAGAAGGGGGGGGGGAAGGGAGGGGGGGAAGGGAGGGGGGGAAGGGAGGGGGGAAGGAGGGGAGGAAGGGAGGGGGGAGAAGGGGAGGGGGGGAGGGAGGGGGGGAAGGAGGGGGGAAGGGGGGGAGAAGGGGGGGGGAGAAGGGAGGGGGAGGGGAGGGGGGAGAAGGGAGGGGGAGAAGGGAGGGGGGGAAGGGGGGGGGAGAAGGGAGGGGGGAGAAGGGGGGGGGGCCCAATCAGGTTGGGTTGAGGATTTCTCCAAAAAGATGGAAAGAAAAAGGACAAAAGGGGGAACTGGTCTAACTGAACTAAACCCATCAGAGGAGGAGCGCAAGGTCAGGCTGGAGGCCCCCTGAGGAGGGGGCTGCGAATGCCGGGGCCAGCTTCTCCTGCGCCCCCCCCCCCGGAAACCCTCGGGAGGGCGGACCCGGCCCTCCTGCTCTGGCTCTGAGGGGCGGCCAACCTCGAGGCCCCCCCCCCCCCAGGCTAGTTCTGGTGCAGGATGCCTGGTGGCCCCTCCCAGTGCCAGGCCCCTGATGAGCCCTCCCCCCGCCCCTCCCCCACCGGGGCCCCCCACTCACCTGCCTCACCATCGCTTCGTAGGCCCCGACGGCCGCCTGCAGGCTGGAGATCTGGCTGAACTTCCCGGGGAACGGCCCGCAGCTGCCCGTGGCCAGGATGAGGTGGGAGTAGGAGAGGGCCTGGGGGGGGGGGGGCCAACACGGCGGAAATCTGCTCAGAGCGGGGGAGGGGGGCTGCAGGGCACCTACTGCGCGCACAGCTCTTATGTCCCCTCCAGCAGCCCGCGGCGGGGCTCCGCGGCCCCCATTCCCAGCTGAGGAGGCTGAGAAACAGGCCGCCCAGACTCGGCTCGGGCCTCGGAGCCCGGACCCCTCCCCACCCGCCTCTGGGAGCGTCCTCACCCCGAGGGAAGAGAAGGGAGGGGAGCAAGGAAAACGCGCCATGGGCTCCGCGTTAGGCTGCAAGCTCCTGGAGGGGGAGATCCCACCGCGCCCTTTCCAGCCGGCCCCGGGCCCAGGAGCGCCAGCGGCGAGGAGGCCCGAGTCCCCAGGAGCATCGGGGGACATGAGGCCGCAGCCCGCCCTGGGGGGGAGGGGTGCGAGGCCGCAGCCCGCCCTGGGGGGGAGGGGTGCGAGGCCGCAGCCCGCCCTGGGGGGGAGGGGTGCGAGGCCGCAGCCCGCCCTGGGGGGGGGAGGGGTGCGAGGCCGTAGCCCGCCCCCTGCCCCCCCCCCCCCACCCCCGAGCCTCACTTGCCTCGCCCTCCCGGAGCAGGACCTTCTGATTCTCCAGGTCCAGCCCCACCACCAGGTCCTGCCGGAAGTTTTGCTGGAAGGTTTTTCCGAATGAGATGAACGTCTTCTTGGCGAACCCTGGGGGGTCACGGGGAGTTGGGGTCACTGGGAAGCCCCCAGTACTGGGGCGGGACCGGAGGGAGGCGGCCCCGGCCCTCCCTGCCCCGCCCCCACCCCTGCCCCACCCCCCACAGGATGCCCCGCCCCCACCCTCCACAGGATGCCCCGCCCCCACCCCTGCCCCACCCCCCACAGGATGCCCCGCCCCCACCCTTGCCCCACCCTCCACAGGATGCCCCGCCCCCACCCCTGCCCCACCCCCCACAGGATGCCCCGCCCCCACCCCGCTTTGGGACACGCGGCGATCCTGGGGGAGGCCTTTACCGCTCTCTACCGAGGCCCGCAGGGCGCCCACGTTGTGATGGAAAGCGTCCCTCATGTCCACCAGCGTGAAGGGGACGCCCCAGGCCTGGAGCTGGCTGGCCGCCGCCACGCCTCCGAAGCCGCCGCCGACGATCACCACGTGCACGGACGCGCCACCAGAGCTGGGACCCCATTCTGCCTGACTTCGGGGAGGAGAAGGGAGGTGAGACCAGCAGGGGGCGGGAAGGCCCCGCCCTGGGCCCGTGGGGCGGGTGCCTGGCCCTCCGGGCACGGGGGAACAGGTGCGGTGGGTGCTTCTGCTCTTTGTTACAAGGGGCTTCTCTTGGTGGGGAGGGAGAAGGAGGGGGAGGTGACGGCTATGAAAAGCTATTAGTAAAATATGTTCTCTGAAAATGAAACGTGCCCAGAGCCAGCCCGGGGCAGCTCCCAGGGTGCCCCGGGGCAGCTGAGGTCCCAGGCCCGGGGCAGCTCCCAGGATGCTCCGGGGCAGCTGAGGTCCCAGGCCCGGGGCAGCTCCAGGGTGCCCTGGGGCAGCTCCCAGGATGCCCCGGGGCAGCTGAGGTCCCAGGCCCGGGGCAGCTCCCAGGATGCTCCGGGGCAGCTGAGGTCCCAGGCCCGGGGCAGCTCCCAGGGTGCCCCGGGGCAGCTGAGGTCCCAGGCCCGGGGCAGCTCCCATGGTGCCCCGGGGCAGCTGAGGTCCCAGGCCCGGGGCAGCTCCCATGGTGCCCCGGGGCAGCAGCTGAGGTCCCAGGCCCGGGGCAGCTCCCAGCGTGCCCCTGCCCTGCCCTCACTGAGCCCTCCTAGGCCTGGGCAAGGCCCCAGGCCCAGGGCAGCTCCCAGGGTGCTCCGGGGCAGCTGAGGTCCCAGGCCTGGGGAAGTTCCCAGCGTGCCCCGGCCCTGCCCTCACTGAGCCCTCCGGGGCCTGGGCAAGGGCATGGCTGCCGGGGCAGGAGGGCCGGGGCTGGGGCGGAGGCCCGCGAGGCCCCGGACTCAGCTCCTTGGCAAGAAGGCCCCGCAAGCCGGCGCCCACCTTCGCCTCTGAGGCAGGGCCTGAGGCGCTCTCGGTCTGGGCCCCGGCCCGGGCCTCCCCCACCCGAACCGGGAGAGCGCACCCCCCCCCCCCCAGCACTTCTCCATGACCGGAGCCAGAGCCCGCTTACAGACGCACCCGAGCCTCCCGGAAGCGGCGCCGGCGCTCCCAGCTCTCCAAGCCGCCCGAGTACCCCAAGCCCAGGCCAGGCCGCGGGCCCCCCACAACAAGTTTGGGGCAAAGTCCAAGGGGACCCCGGGGGAGGGGATGCTGGGACACCTCCCACCCAACCCAGCCCCCAGCGTGCGGCGTGCTAACAAGGCCTCATGCTGTCCATCAGCAAGCATTCATTAAACACCAGCTGTGTACCAAGCACGTGCTAAGCCCTGGGTACAAACAAAGGCAACAACAACAAAAAAAGGTCCCTGGAGGAGATCTCGGGCTCCCAGCCCCAAGGAGCCGGGGACAAAGACAAGGGGAGGCATTAAGGTGGGGCGAGGTCTCTGTGGCCGGGAAAACGGGAGCAGAGGGCTGACGGAAGGCTGGGGGTCCAGCTGAGGATGGGGTCGCCCAGGGAAAGGCCCAGAACTGCCAGTGGGGGCCTGGTCATGCGTCAGCACAGACCCCACTCCAGCCGGGGTGTCTCTCCCTCTAGCGGTTTTGTGCAATCCCGGCTTGTCCAGAATCCAGGGGAACCCGCCCTCCAGAGCCGGGGAAACTGGCCGCGCCCACCTTTCCCTGGGTCCCCCAGGTTCCCTGATCTGACACAGGCTGGAGAAGGTGACTGCTGAGGTCCCCTGCAGCCCAGAGTCCCGGCTCAGCCCTCCCTCCCCCTGGAAATGGCCTTTGTCCTATTTCAACACTCAGCCTTTCAACAGCTCCTTTTCCCAACTCACCGAGCAATGGCTTTCCCATCCCTCCCTCCACTCATTGCCAGGCTGGGCCCAACTACCAACCAGGAACAGACCCCTGACTTCTGAAGTTTTTACTGATGTCTGGGGATTTTTTATAACCATCTATACATATATGCGAATATAATCATTGATAATCATCATTTTCATCCATCTTCCCACCCAAAATGAACCTACCCAAGCAAAGAAAATCAAAGGTAAATTTAAAAATATTAATATATTTTTTTTTAAATGGAACACACTCAGTTTCCTTATCTGTCCAATGAAGAGACTGGAATAGGATCACGGCACAAGGTATTCCTGGTGGGGACCCCTTTGTTTTCACAAAGAATATGTAGGAATATTTGGAGATGACTCTTTCCAATCTGATTTCCTCTTGGGGTGTAACCAGCAGGAGGATCAATGGGTCAAAGGAGAAAGGCATTAACTCCCAGTGACCCAGCTGGCACAATCACACACCTGGCTCCTACTTCCAGCTTTTCTATGTCCTTGTTGACTCTAATCAGGGATGGTTTTGATCTCAGTATATCCATCCCTAACAGCACCTGGCACACACTAGGTGCTTAATAAATGCATCTTGATTGTACCATTAACACCTAGCACTATATCTAGAACACATATGATTAATAAATGCTGATACCTCCAATCCATCCTCTCTTCCCTCTGTCAACAAATTAGGGCTTTGCTGCCAATAAAATAGCAAAACAAAACAAAACAAAACTAAGAACAAAAAACGAAAAAAAAACCTGATTAAACATTTATTACTGCCTGGCATTGTGCAAAGACCCAAAAAAAGAGAGAGAGAGAGAGAAAGGAAAACAGCCCCTGGTCTCAGAGAAGTTCCCTCCTAATGGGGGAAGGGGAGGAGAATGCCCTCCTCTGCCCTCAGCAGAGAGTGAAAAGGCAGCATTCTACGGCAGATCAACGGATTTATACTTAAGAGCTCCAGCCTCACATCTCAGCCTTAGCACTGACTATGGGACTGTGACACTATGTGACGTACCTGCTCTAAGCCTCACTTTCCCCATCTGTAAAATAAAAGCATCCAAGGATCAGAACGTTCTAACCCCCACTCTTTTTTTCTGTGGACCTCTTTTGGCAGTCCTGTGAAGACCATGGTTCCCTCCCTTTAAAAGCATAAAATAAAATAGAGAAGATTACAAAGAAAATCAATTATACTGAAACAGAATTGTCAAAATATTTTTTAAAATCAATTCCCAGTCCCCTTTGAAATCTATGATTGAGAAATCCTGGACAGAGGCACTGTCACTCCCAGAACACTGAGTCTGGCCTTGGGCTCCAACAACACAGCTCAAGGAGGTGTTTAAGCCAAGCCTGAGCAAACTCTCTCATGAGGAATATTCTGTAAAAGACTCCTCTTCAAGAACTGGCCTGGATGCTCTTTGGGGGTTCCCCCCCCCAGTCTGCAATTCTGGGAATCATGGGCTCTCCCAGTATAAGCAACCAATGCTTCATCTGGGCTCCTGCATATCACTAATAAAAGGTGGCCTTGACGCCCATGAGGGACAGACTTATACACAGTTACTTTTGAACTTCATGGGTGTTTTCCCAGTCATTTAAGTGTCACCAGACTCATTTTGTAATAGTTTGCTTTCTTAATCAGCAGAACTTCTTGGAACTACCACAGGGGACGAAAGAAGGGGAACAGAGGGCTGCAACATTTTCTAACGTTAAAAAGGAGTGGTCAAAGTAGGACACCATTGTAAGAACTCGGCACTGGACTGCACAGAGATGAGAACAGAAATGAGCAACAACCCTGTGAGGGAGGCACTGCCATATCTGTATCCCATTTTAGTATAGTTTTTTTTTTTTTTTTATTGTCTTTTGTTTTTGCTGAGGCAACTGGGATTAAGTGACTTACCCAGGGTCAGGACAGCTAGGATGTGTTAAGTGTCTGAGACCATATTTGAACTCAGGTCCTCCTGACTTCAGGGCTGGTGCTCTATCCACTGCACTACCTAGCTGCCCCTCTATATCCCATTTTACAGATGAGGAGACTAAGACTCACTCTTCCCCAGAAAAAAGTGCTCTCCCCATTCTTGAATGGAAGCCCAAAACACTCTATTCGACCATTCTGCCTCTCTCCCAATTATCTATATTATCTCTTCTCCAACATCACCACCACCATAAAATTTCCTTCTGGACAAGACTTGGGTCTCATTTCACCTCTGAATCTCCAATCCAAAGACACAGTCTTTCGGTCATTTTTCAGTCATGTCCGATTCTTCACAGTCCCAATTAGGGTTTTGTTTTTTTTGTTTGTTTGTTTAGCAAAGATACTGGAATGATTTGCCATTTCTTTCTCTAATTCATTTTCCAGATGAGGAAAACTGAGGCAAATAGGATGAAGTGATTTGCCCAACATCACACAGCTAGTTAGGTGTCTGAGGCCAGTTTAATCTCAGCACATAGTAAATACTTGTCAAATAATAAATTTCTGAATTGAATTATTTTCTTGTTTCCCTGCTATAAAATGTGGATATAGTTCTGATCTCTGAAAAGATACGTCTTGGTCCACTAACCCTATTTATTTCTGCAGGAATTGTCAGCGCTGAGAAGTGAAGTCATACTGCCAGTATAGCTTAGAAACAAGACTCGAATCCTGGACTTCTTCAAACTTGAGCTCCACCACAGGGCCAGGCTGTCCCAATCCTGTGCTTTCAGCCCACAGGCAGTATGGTTCCTGCCCCCCAGGCCTCTGCATGGGCCCCTGGAGTTTGGTTTGTTCTCACAGAATATCTCAGAAGCACTCTTTCTCCTAGGATTCCGGCAAGGCTCAAGTCAAAAAGCATCACTTGCTTACTCTGTGCCAGGCAAAGTGCTATGGCTTAGACGCACAAATACAAGCCAAAAAAAATAAAAATAAAAAAATCCCTGCCTTTAAGGCATACTATATGCTTATAAACCAATTAGATCACCATGTACCGAGCACTGGCACCGATTAAAGAGCAGCAACCCAGATAAGAGGCAATGGGGCACTGAACAAGGGCGATGATTAGGGAAACCGGGGCAAGGAGATGAGTTTAGGCATAGTCAAGTTGCTCCACAGCCGGTCAGAAAGGCGCAGCTGTGTTCCTGGACAGGCTGTTCCATCTCCCACTCAGAGCCTTTGTCCAGAACCGCTGCCTAGGTGCTCTCCCTCCTCGCTCCTGCTCAGAATCCCAGTCTTCCTTCCGAAAGTCGTGCCTGAAACTTGATCATGGCAGCAGGCGGGACCGGAGGTAGAGAGCGCGGCGGATGCCAGGTGAGAAGGTGGCTCCAGGAGCGGTCCGAAAGTAAAAGTTCACTGAGACAACTGATTCAAGGTCACCAGGAGGCCTTCCTGATCCGACCCCGGCAGCTGCACCTCGCCCCTTCTTTCCTCCTTCTCGGAGGCCTCTGTCCTCCGGGAAGAGCCTCTGTGGAAGCGGGACCGTGGGTCCGCTTCCTTCGTCTGCTTCCCCGGCGTTTGCCGGACTGCCTGTGGCCGAAAGCGCGGGCTCCAAGGGAGCTGCCGTTGCCGGCGGCGCTGAGGACGAGGGGCCAGGAAGGCCCGGCTCCGAGCCCTGCCTCTAGCACTTCCCTTGTGGGGGGCGGGGGGGGGGAGGGGTTTGTGTTTCCCTCCTTTAAAAAAAATATGTAAAAGACAAAACAGGAGGAGATTAAACGCCGACGGAAAGGAAACTAAACAAAGCGCTGCATCAGAGAGGATCCCAAATACAGGACCACAAAGTGCCGGGCCGAGAAAGCCCGTGCAAGGACGGAAGGAGCGGTCCGGGACCGGGCAACGGGGCTTGCCTCTTCCAGTTCCCGCGGGGCACTTGTCCTTCTCGCCCTTCTCCCTCCCCTCCCCCGCAGCTCTGTATAGAGACTGCTCGGTCCGCACATTTGTGAGCGCGCACCCGCCCCGCACGTACCCGTGGGCCCCGCACCCACACGCACGCGAGAGCGGCGGCGCCGGCCCGGGAGCGCCCCCAGCACCGCCTCCCGCCTCGGGCCCGGGGCTCTGAGCCGCTGCCGCGGGGCGCAGGCGGGGGGGGGGGGGCGCAGGGCACCTCCGCGCCGCCCGGCGGGACTTACCTGGCGCCCGAGCTCGGGGCCCGCGGCCGCAGGAGCCCCTTAATCCCGGGCCGGTGGGGCTCGGCGCCGCCCCGAGGGGCGGGGCCTCCTGGAGGGGGCGGGGCCTCCGGGGATGGGCGGTGCGCCCCGCCCTGCGGCCGCCCTCGGGGCCGTCCCAGGGGCCGGCTGCATCCCCGGGCTCACGCAGATACTTGTGGTTTCCGCGCTTTATATTTTTTCTAATTACACGCAAAAAGTTTTCTGCGTTCATTCCTATGATGGCGAGTTTATTTTTAACACACATTGCTTTGTGAACCACGTTGGGAGAGAAAAATCAGAGCAAAGGGGGAAAAATCGGAGAGATTTTTTTTAAAAAACAGAAAAAAACAAAACACAGCATGTGCTGGCTACATCCAGTCTCCTTAGTTCTCTTTCTGGAAGCAGACGGCATTCCCGCCCAAAGTCTCTCGGGATTGCCTTGGATCCCCGAGGCCTGAGAACCGAGCCTTTTAGAGGAGATCGCACAGCCCCGCTGTTCCTGCGTGCGATGTATGCCCGGTTCTGCTTGTTTCTCTCGGCATCAGTTCGGGGAAGTCTCTCCAGGCCTTTCTAAAGTCAGCTTGTTCAACACTTGTCTATAGAACAATAATTTTCCATTACCTTCATATAGCACGACTTGTCCCGACTGATGGGCACTTGCTCCTTTTCCAATTCTTTGCTGCCATAAAATGAGCTGCTACAAGCACTTTTGCACATGTAGGTTCTTGTCCCTCCTTTATGATTTCCCTGGGATACACTTGCTGCACAAGAAAAATCAGGTCAAAAAGGAAAGAAAATAAATGAGAAAAGGAAATGCAGGCAAACAACAAAAAGAGGGAGAATGCTATGTTGTGGTCCACACTCAGTTCCCACAGTCCTCTCTGGGTGTGGACGGCTCTCTCCATCACAGGATCATTGGAACTGGTGCGAGTCACCTCACTGTTGAAAAGAGCCACGTCCATCAGAATTGCTCATCACATAATCTTGCTGTTGCTGTGTACAATGATCTCCTGGTCCTGCTCATTTCCCTCAGCATCAGTTCATGTAGGTCTCTCCAGGCCTCTCTGAAATCCTCCTGCTGATCGTTTCTTATAGAACAATAATATTCCATAGCATTCATGTATCATAACTTATTCAGCCATTCTCCCACTGATGAGCATCCACTCAGTTTCTAGTTCCTTGCCCTCGAAAAAGGGGTTGCTACATTTTTGCACATGTGGGTCCTTTTCCCTCTTTTATGATGTCTTTGGGACACAGGCCCAGTAATAGCACTGCTAGGTCAAAGGGTATGCATAGTTTTATGGCCCTTTGGGCATAGTTCCAGATTGCTCTCCAGAATGGCTGGATCATTTCACAACTTCACCAATATATTAGTGCTCCAGTTTCCCCACATCCCCTCTAACATTTATCATTATCGTTTCCTGTCATCTTAAACAATCTGAGAGATATGAGGGAGCACCTCAGAGTTGTTTTAATTTTCATATCTCTAATCGATAGTGATTTAGAGTATTTTTTCATGTAACTATAAATGGCTTTAATTTCATCATCTGAAAATTGTTCATATCCTTTGACCATTTATCAATTGGGGAATGATTTGTATTTTTATAAAAATGACACAGTTCTTTATATATTTTAAGATGAGAGTTTTATCAGAAATATATGCTGAGAAGATTTTTTCCCCAGCTTTGCACTTCCCTTTTAATCTTGTTTCTGTTGGTTTAGTTTGTGTGAAAAAATTTTTAATTTAATGTAATCAAAGTTGACCCTGTTACCTTTCATAATGTTCTCAAATTCTTTGGTAATAAATCCCTCCCTTTTTCTTTTCTTATTACTAAAGCCAATATTTCTAGCACAGTGTTGAATAATAGTGGTGATAATGGGCAGCCTTGTTTCGTTGCTGATATTGGGAATGCATCCAGCTTCTCTCCATTATAAATAAGGCTTGCTATAGTTTTAGATAGATACTGCTTATTATTTTAAGGGAAAATCCCTTTACCCCGAGGCTCTCTAGTGGTTTTAATAGGAATGACACTGTAAGTTTTTTCTGCATCTATTGAGATCATCATATGAGTTCTATTGGTTTTGTTATTTATACAATCAAATATGGTAATAATTTTCCTGATATTGAACCAACCCTACATTCCTGGTATAAATTCCACTTGATTATAATGTGTTATCCTACTGCTAAGTTGCTGTAATTTCTTTGCTAATGTTTTATTTAAACTTTTTGCATCAATATTCATTAAGATTGGTCTGTAATTTTCTTTCTCTGTTTTGGCTCTTCCTGGTTTAGATATCAGTGCCATATTTGTGTTATAGAAGGAATTTGGCAGGATTCTTTCTTTACCTGTTTTTCCAAATAGTTTACATCGTATTGGAATTAATTGTTCTTTAAATGTTTGATAGAATTCACTTGTGAATCCATCTGGCTCTGGAGATTTTTTCTTAAGGACTTCATTAATGACTAGTTCAATTTCTTTTTCTAAAATGGGACTATTTAAGTAATTTATTTCCTCTTCTGCTAACCTGGGCAATTTATATTTTTGTAAATATTCAACCATTTCAGTTAGATTGTCAGACTTGCTGCCATATATTTGGGCAAAATAGCTCCTAATTATAGCTTTAATTTCCTTTTCATTGGTGGTAAGTTCACCCTTTTCATTTTTGATGCTGGTGACTTGATTTTTTTCTTTCCTTTTTTTGATCAAATTAACCAAAGGGTTATCTATTTTGTTGGGGGTTTTTCCATAAAACCAACTCTTCGTTTTATTTATTAGTTCTTTTATGCCTCTCTCCTTTAAGTTTCAGAATTTCTAACTTGGTATTTAATTGGGTTTTTTACATTTGTTCTTTTTCTAGCTTTTTTAATTGCATGCCCAATTCATTGATTTCCTCTTTCTCTATTTTATTCACGTAGCTATTTAGAGATATAAAATTTCTCCTAAGAATGTTTCAGCTGCATCCCCTAGATTTTGGTATATTGTCTGATTATTATCATTCTCTTGGATGAAATTATGGATTGTTTGTTGTTTTACCCACTCATTCTTTAGAAATAGATTATTTAATTTCAGATTGATTTTCAGTCTATCTTTCTCTGGCCCTTTACTGAATATAATTTTTATTGCATTGTGGTCTGAAAAGGAAGCATTTACTATTTCTGTCTTTCTGCACTTGATTGTGAGATCTTTATGCCCTAATGGGTGTGCCATACTGGGGTGCCATACTGATGAGAAAAAGGTGTATTCTTTTCTGTTCCTATTCAACTTTCTCCAGAGGTATATCATATCTAGGTTGTCTAGGATGTTATTAACCTCCTAAGTTTCTTGTTTATTTTGTGGATAGACTTGTCTGATTCTGAGAGGGGACAGCCTTTTTCTTTGATTCATCTCATCAGAATCTATTCACAACCACACATCAATGCATTTGATGCTCCCCCATCTGCTGCAGTGACAGATAAGTTCTCAAGAGTTACAAAGAATTACAGATACAGTTTTCTCATCTAGGAACATAAAAAGTTTAATCTTTAAATAATACATATTTTCCCCGTTTACCTTTCTGGGATTCTCTTGAATCATAATTTCTGTTTAGTTTTTTTTTTTTTTCCAATAGAAATGATTGAAAGTCTCTTACTTCACTGAAGCTCCATCTTCTCCCCCAAAAGATGATGCTAAGTCTTGCTGGATAGTTAATTCTTGATTGTAACCCCAGGCCCTTTGCCTTCCAGAATATGGTATTCCAAGCCCTCTGATTCTTTATTGTAGAAGCTGCCAGATCCTGGATAATCCTGACTGCTGCTCCTTGATATCTGAATTGTCGGGCAACTTGCAGTATTTTTTCCTTGAGATTGTAGTTTGGCTCTGAGATACCACTACACACAGGAAAAAATAATGACAAATGTTGGAGGGGATGTAGAAAAATTGGGACACTGATGCATTGTTGGAGTTGTGAACGGATTCAGCCATTCTGGAGAATGATTTGGAACTATGCTCAAAAAGTTATCAAACTGGGCATACCCTTTGATCCAGCAGTGTTTCTACTGGGCTTATGTCCCAAAGAGATCTTAAAGAAGGAAAAGGGACCTGTATGTACACGAATGTTTGTGGCAGCTCTTTTTGTGGTGGCAAGGAACTGGAAACTGAGAGGATGCCCATCACCTGGAGAATGGCTGAATAAGTTATGGTATTTTAATATTATGGAATATTATTGTTCGGTAAGAAATGACCAACAGGATGATTTCAGAGAGGCCTGAAGAGACTTACATGAACTGATGCTGAGTGAAATGGGAAGAACTAGGTTATCATTGTACACAGCAACAACAATATTATGAGACAATCAATTCTGATGGATGTGGTTCTTTCCAACAATGAGGTGATTGAGATCAGTTCCAGTGATCTTGTGACAAAGATACACCCAGAGGGAGAACTTTGGAAACTGAGTGTGGATCACAACATAGCATTTTCCCTCTTTTTATTTCTGTTTGCTTACATTTTGTTTTCTTATTCATTTTCTTTCCTTTTCGATCTGATTTTTCTTGTGCAGCAAGATAATTGTATAAATGTTTACATATATTGGATTTAACATATATTTTAATATGTATAACATATATTGGATTGCTTGCCATCTGGAGAGGGAGTGGGGGAAGGAGGGAAAAATTTGTAAGACAAGACAATGAAAGGGTGAATGATGAAAAATTATCCGTGCATGTTTTGAAAATAAAAAGCTTTAATAAAAAAAAAAGTGAGAGGGGACAGCGAGGTGGCACAATAGAGCACCAGCCCTGAAGTCAGGAGGGCCCCAGTTCTAATCTGACCTCAGACACTGAACACCTAGCTGTGTGATCCTGGGCAAGTCACTAAACCCCAATTGCCTTAGGGGGGAAAAATTCGGGAGAGGAAGAGAGGGGAGGGGAGAAGGAAGAGGGGAAAGAGGGAGAGAGAGAGAGAGAGAGAGAGAGAGAGAGAGAGAGAGAGAAAGAAATGGAAATTGTAGTTTGGGAGTTTTGCGACAATATTCCTTGGGGTTTTCCTTGTGGGATCTCTTTCTCCAGAGATGATCAATGGGTTCTTTCAATGAATATTCCCCTTCTGTTTCTAAACTATTAAGGAAGTTTTCCTTAATGATCTCTTTTAGAATGCTCTCCAGACTTTTTTTTTTTTTTTTTTTTTTTTTTTTTGGTCATGGCCTCCAGGCAGGCCAATAATTTTTAAGTTATCTCTCCTAGATCTATTTTCCAGGTTAGCTCTTTTTTCAACGAGGTATTTCACATTTTCTTCCTTTTTTTTCTCCAATCTTTTTAGTTTGACTGATTCCTGCTTCTCACAGTCATTAGTTTTCATTTACTTTATTCTGTTTTTAATGTGTGATTTTCTTCACTTATGTTTTGTATCTTTTTTCCATTTGGTTAATTCTATTTAAGGAGTTTTCTTCAGACAATTTTTCCCTTTCTTTTCCAAGCTGTTGACTCTTTCATGCATACCTCTTATTTCATTTTTTCTTCTACATGTCTTATTTGCCTTTTGAAGTCTTGTATGAGCATTTCCAAGAAGCCTCTTTGGGCTTGAGACCAGTTCATATCACTCTTTGAGATTTATTCTGTGGACATTCTGTGGTTTGAGATTGTTTTGGTCTCTGTCACTATAGTAACTTTCTATGGTCAAGGTTCTTTTCTGTTTCTTGCTCATTTTCTTTTCTTTTGACATTTTTTTTTTAATTTTTATGGTTGAGCTCTACTCCTGGGGTAAAGGAGTAGTTTTGCCTGCTTTCTCCAGGAAACAGCCTGGTTTCCCAGAGGTTGCCTTCTGAGCTGGGACTGGAAGCTGCCCCCCTGATTTGCTCCTTTATTGAGCCAGGACTAAGGCGATTGGGGTTAAGTGGCTTGCCTAGGGGTCACACAGCTGATTTGCTGTGATTAAGAACCTCTCATCGGCTTCCACAAAGGCTGAGCTGAGCTGAGCTGAACACCCTTTATACCCAGAAACAGCAAGATTATATGATTACCAACTGTGATGATCAGCTTGGCTCTTAGCAATAATGACTCAAGACAGTTCCAATGAGTTTGGGGTGGAAAATGCCATCTGCATCCAGAGAGAGAACTATGGAGACAGAATGTGGATTTAAGCATAGTATTTTTTATCTTTTTTGTTTGCTTTTTCTTGTGTTTTTCTCCCTTTTGGTCTGATATTTTTAGGATACCATGACAAATATATTTAAAAGGACGCACATATTTAACCAAAATCAGATTGTTTGCTGTATTGGGGACAGGGGAGGGAAGGGAGAAAAATTTGAAATGCAAAGTCTTACAAAAATAAATGTTGAAAGCTATCTTTACATGTATTTGGAAAAATAAAATATTGAGAAAAAAAGGATATCAATAAAATTCAATATTAAAAAAAAATTGATCTTTTATCCATTTGACATTCAAGGAAGGCAGGCAAGCCCTCAAGACAGGGGATTCGGATTGTAGGACCTTGAGGGAGTTGACCTCTCATTGGGGATGTCATAACACTCTTTCTGAATAGGGCCCAGTCTCTGCAGCTTGGCATCCGAATCCTTCCAGGGTCTTGCTCCGGCCTTCATTTCTAGGCTTGCTTTGCAATAATCCCCTGTTGTGGGCCCTGGGCGGCAGGGAGATTGGACTTGCCACCTGCAATTGGAGCCAAAAGGCCACGTGAATGTACAAGCCACTATTAAGCCAGCTCCTGAGCTCCTGCAGAGTCCGTTTCCTCACCTGTAAAAGGAGGCACACCGCCGACAGTTAGCCACGCTACCCAGGTCCTATTTTTGCATTAAGGTCCCTATTCATCTCCCGATGTTCCCATAGTGCTGAGACCTCTGGCTCGTATCTTCTCCGTGCACGCTTTGAACAGTCTAATTCCTTTTCTTGTTTTTACCCCCTTTAGTGCCAAGGTTCATTCTGTGAGGACTGTGATTATGTTTCAGGCTCCAAATACAGTGATTCCCCAGGGGATGCAATGGATAGAGCACTGGGCTGAAGCCGAGAGGACTCATCTCTCCGAGTTCAAATCTGCCCTCACACTAGCTGTGGGACCCCGAGTCACTTCACCTGCCTGCCTGCCTCAGTTTCTTCATCTGACAAACGACCTGGAGCAGGAAGTGGCGACCACTACTTTGCCAAGAAAACCCCAAATGACAAAAAGTCAGACGTGACGGGAAAAAGGCAACACAAAAATCGCGGTTCCGCGTCTTTCACGCGATGATGTTCATGGGTATCTTCCATTTTCCGTCCATCTTGTTTTCCTCTTTCAGCGCCTTTGGGACGGCCGGGCTGGGCTGCCTGTCTTGCTGAGCTTTATTTTTACCTGGTCCCGTTTCAGGAAGCTGCCGCCTGCCTAACCGCGGGCCCTTTTCAGATTCCTCACATCGAACTTCCGCTCCAGCGGCCGCCTCCCCACGTTGATGCTTGTTGCAGGAGACCCTAGCCCTTCTTTCTGCAAGTAACTCGCCCGGTGAAGCTTCAGCGCCGAATGACCAGCGTGGGGGCGTCACTTCTGCGCTTCACAAGGCACGGGGCCCAGCGCGGGCACGCGAGCCCTCACTCTCTGCTCACGTGAAAAGCCCTGGGATCGAAGAGGAAGCGGTCATTCCCGAGCCAGTTCCCAGGCCCGCCCCCGGGGGGCGGGGCTCCAGCCTCGGCCCGCTCCCCGGGCGGCCCCGCAGGTCACCGCCTGCCTGCCTCCCGTCCCCGCTTGTGGAATGCTGGTAGCGAGTCCTCCGAGGGGCTTCTGTAAAGCGCTCGCCGAGGGGAGGGTCTGCACGCCCGCCACAAAGCTTTCCCCGGCCCCCCTTGGTTCTGGAACCTGCCCTCGGCGGAGGGCGCGCTTGTACCCCCTCCCCGCGGGCGCGGCGCCGTCTCCAGATCCCCCCAGGGATCCCCCCCCAATAACAGGACGGCCCGGGGTCGGGCCGCCGACACCCGCCGGCCCAGCGCGCGCCCCAGCATGGCCGCCCCGCCCCTTCAGGGAAGCCACAAGTGAGAACCTTCCAGAATCGGCCCTTCCCATCACATAGTGCGAGGACAGTGCTTCCGGCCCCCGAACCCCCGGCCTTGGCCCTGGGAGCAAGATCCTGCCTGACGTCACCGGCCGCGTGTCCCGCCAGGTTCCCTCTTCCGGGAAACGGGCCGAGAGCGGCGCAGGCGCTCTCAGATCGGTGCCGTGTGAGTGTGAGCCATCGTTCCCAAGTCTGCCCCCTGGGGTTCGGAGAGAGGAAACACCTTCTGTATCAAAATCTCTGGCAGCGCCGCTGGTGCCGGAAAAGACCCGGAAATGAAGGAACCGGAACCCGGCCCGGGGGTGAGGCAGCATCACTGTCCACCCAGAGAAGCGCACAAGGCGGGTCTCCGGACAGCTGGGGGCGCCCTCCGGGGCGAGCGTCTCCGTGGGAACCGCCGGACAACGTGGGAGCGCGGCCCAGGGGGCGGGAGGAGCAGGTCCCAGAGGGCGGGAGGAGCGCGGCCCAGGGAGCGGGAGGACCGCCAGGGCACGAAGGGCTTTGCTTGACCAGGAAGACGCGTCACAGGGGCCGATTTTTCCCTGCTGCCCCTGCCGGCACTGGGTGGTAGCAGGGAAATAAAAGTCTGGGTTTGGGGGAGAGGGGCACTTGTGCCAATGAAAATGCTTAAGAAAACCCTGGATTTTTGCGACCGAGCTGCCCTGCCCGATTCCCTCTCCTGCCCGGCCCCGTCAGCGCCCACGGGCAGACCCGTCCAGGCCCCGCGGGCAGAGGCCGCCCGGCCCGAAGGAGTGGCCCCCGCGCCCCAGGCGCTCCTTCTCCTGCCTCAGTGCCCAGCTCAGGGAGAGGCCCCTGCACACAAGGGCCGGGCTCCCAGGTCTCCTCGCGGGCAGCAGCTTCCCCTGCGCACACAAGCCCCCCCTAGGAGGGGCAGCACGAGGAGCGGGGAGCACAGCTCGGGGAGCCTGAGCACCGCGGGCCCACCCCCCCCACCCCCCGGGGCCCCAAGGCTGGTAGGTCCGGGACACGCCGGGACTCCTCCCCGAGCACTCCCTGACAACGCAGACTGGTCTGAAGGAAAGAAATTTTTAATTGTGCTGTTAGAACAGAACTGATACAAGTGTCTGGGGCAGCCATGAAACGCCTCCGTCCCCAGGGCAGGCCCGGACCCGCGGCCTCGGGGGCCAAGCCCTCCCCTTCTGGGAGCAGACCACGGCGGCTCTGGGGAGGCACTGGGCCCCTAAGCTGCCTCCTCCGCGGCTTCACTCACCATCCCCCCGGGCCCAGTGCCCACCGCACGGATCCCACCCCACTCTTCTGGGCCTCAGTCCCCCCACCTCACCGTGGGGCTGTGAAGAAAGCACGTGACAAACAGGGGCCGCCTTCATTGTCATCCGGACCCTCCGGCCCTAGGAAGGGGCATCTCCGCAGGCCCCGGGAGGGCCCTCAGGCTGGTCAGGAGGGCTGCCAGCTGCCCCCGGCCCGAGGGGAGGGAGGGATCCCCCGCTGACTAGGGTGGTCTGTGCCTGGGAGTCGGCGTCCATTCCACCAGGCCTTGGTCCCAAGTGGCCGAGGGCCGACAGAGACTGGCCGCATCCTGCGGGGGAGTCAGAGCTTGCTCCGGGGGGGCTCGGCCGGGACCCTCTGCAGCCGCCACACCACCCTCACCTGCTCGCCAGGCCGGTCCAGCTCCCCGAAGCGCTGCAGGTCCCCGGTCTGCCGGTACTGCTCCAGGGCCGGCTCCAGCACCGTGACGGGGATGCTGAAGTTCAGGTGGGGGTAGGTGGCCCCCGTGCTGTTGTCTCTGGTGTTGCTGGTGACGATCCCTAGGGAGAGGTCGGGCAAACAGACACGTGGCGACAGCAGCCCCAGAGCAGGGAGCACAGAACAGCCGCCACCCTCACGGGTGTGTGACCACCCAGAGATGAGCTGCCCCGGCCCCCAGGACCCCGCACCCCAGGGCCCTGTGGCCCCCAGAACCCTGTGCCCCCAGGGGCTGGCCCTCTCCTTCCAGAGCTGCTTCATCTTTTTGGGGTGTGCACACTCCCATGGGCAGGGAACACACGGCCCTTACCCCCCCCCCCCAGGGGCCCAGAACAGGGCTGGCCACGCCGGTCCTGAGTCTAACTGGGGGACCAAGGCAGGAGGGGGGAATGCAGCGCGCTCCTCACCCAGGAGTTCCCCCAAGTCGCTGAAGAGAGGCCCCCCGCTGGACCCCCCGTGCACGGCGCACGTGGTCTGCAGCATCACAGGCGCGTCTTTCACCTCCACCACAGCCGACAGGATCCCCGAGGTCACCGAGGGGCCGCAGGCCTGGCCAAAGGCCCCAAAGCCGACCACGCACACGTCCTCTCCTGGAAAAGCACCAGGTGGGGGCAGAGGGACGGTCGGCAGGACACCCAGGGGCCTTCCCTGCACCCGGCCCCACATCTACCAGAGCGCTGCAGCCCCCACGGGGTCGGCTGAAGGGAACAAGGAGCTCAGACTCGAGAGCCCCCAGTCCTGCCCACTTCCGGCCTTGCACAAGGCTCTTCCCCTCTGGGAGCCTAATTTATCAGGGAAAGGGGAACATCATGTGGAGGCGACTCCCTGGCAGGCAGCGCACCCCGAAAGCTCAGTGTAAGCCCAGTGACTGCTAACCAACCAGCCTTTCAGACACAGGGGGCTGCCCTCCGAGGCTGTCCTGGACACGTGGCCTGGGGCTTCCCTTGAGGTGCCCCGGGCAGCCGAGGTTCCAGAAGCCACTCCGCCCCAGCTGCTTATACTATGGGCCCTGACCCATGGAGGGAGAGGTGAGAGGTGAGAGGGTCCTAACTGAATGTGGAGTGTGCAAAATTGTCACTGCCACTGCCTAGCTTGTACCTATTTTATAAGGCCGTGTGCCAGGCACATTTCTTGGGCAGAAAGGGAGCCCACGTGGAAGAAGTTCCACAGGCCCTGCACTAATCTACATTGGTGGAAAGCATTCCTCAGTGGGGATCTGAGGGCTCGTATACCAAGGAACCCACTGGTCCTGTCAAAAAAAAATCGATTTATGAGTATAATGGAAAACAATCCCTATCAACCAAGCAATGAGCATTTATTGAGAACCTCCTGTGTGCCAGGCACAGGGGACACCCACAGGAAGGACGAATGAGTGCACCTCACAACAAGCTTCCATTCCAATGAATGCAACCTTAAAGCATCGCAGAAAAGGTGCTTCATACTCCAGTGGAAGGATGAGCAGATTTACAACTTGAGCATGATCTAGGCCCTCACTTTGTAGGGGCTCTGCCCAAGGTCACCCCCAGTCCTGCCAGATGTGGCTGTCTGCGGAATCCCTCCATCTGGTGGTCTCTGCCAGCCACTCTCAGCTTGGCTTGCTATGCTCAAACTCCCAGTGCCCCATCCTCCCAGCTTACCTTCATGGAAGTGGGTGGCCAGGACAGGAAATGGGATGCCCCTGAGGTTCTCCTCCAGCTTCACCACTGCCACGTCATAGGGAGATGTGTCCTGGGTGGCAAACACCACTTTCCCCCAGACCGGAGAACTCCTGGGGGCAAAGGGCAGGAAAGGATTCTAGGATGAGAACCTGAGGGCTCCGGCCTTTGGAGCAATTGAGCCCCCCCCCCCCCCCCCACTCAAGGCAATGCAGGCTGAAAAGGAGCCTCTCTGGAGCTAGTCAGCTTCTAGCTCTCGGAGGAACACATTTGACTTGCCCAGAGGCACCAGGTCTGCCAGGGCCAGAGCAGACTCAAACCCTGGTCCCTTAGCCAGCAGCAATCACCACACATGGTAGGAGTGGCAAAGAATGAGAGCCATGTTCCCCTTAGCGATACTTCTTTCCCATTTCCCTGAAGAACCATGTTGGTGCAGGGAGGAACCAAATGGCAGAGGGACAAAAAGAATCTGTCATTTCCAATAGACCTGGGTCGGAAAATGCCCATCACATTCAGAGAGAGACCCATGGAGACTGAATGTGGATGGAAGCCTAGTATTTTCACCTTTTTGTTATTTTCTTGTGCCTTTTTTTTCCTTTTGGTCCGGTGTGTGTGTGTGCGTGCACATAACATGACAAATATGGAAATGTTTAAGAGGGTGGCACTATTTTACCTATATCTGATATTTTGCTGTTTTGGGAGGAGGGAGAAAAACTTCAAACACAAAATTTTACAAAAAGGAGTGTGAACACTCTCTACTTGTATTTGGAAAAATAAAGTGCTATTGAGAAAAGAAAAAGAATGGCCTGGAAAGTCAGGAGCCCTGACTTGATTCCTGGTCACTTCTCTGCAGCCTAAGTTTCTTCTTCTGTGAAATAAGTTCATGGCACTCTAGGATGACCTCTCGGGTCATGGAAGTAACCTCCTCCCTCCTACTCAAGTCCAAACATGGACCTGAGAAAAGTATAAAAGCCATTAGTTGGAAATACAGAACTGTGCAATTAGGAAAATTCTTAAATGATCAGCCCCATGATCTTTTTAGGAGGGGAAACTGAGTCAGAAAGGTAAAGTGATCCTAGGACCTTCTCCCATCCCATCCCCACCTCCACCCCTACCGGCCCTGGCCGCCAAGTTTCCTTGTAATCACCACCTGGATGTGAATCAGATTAGGGAACAAATGAAGCTCTAATGAGGAAGAGGCGGCAGGTGAAGGAAAAAGCTGCCTGGGAGGGAGGCAGAGGACTCTTGCCTCCAATCCTCCAATCGGGGCTACCCAGAAATCCCCCTGCACTCCCTCAAAGGCGGCCGTGGCTAGAAGACCTCGGAAGTCAGGGGGCCCCTATGGCAGAACTTACCTGCGGCCCTATCCAGAAAGATTGCTGGGAAGAAAGCCCCCCCCCCCCCTCCCCTTTCGGGGCAGGGAAAACACCGTCTGGGGCCCTGCCCGGCTTGGGGGAGCCCACAGGCCGCGCCCGCTGGGAACTAGGGACCAACTCTGCCAGGCGGCCCCCTTCCGGGAGGGGAGGGAAAACAGGGCCTCGGGGAAACCCGGAGGAGGCCGAGAGCCGGCTACGTTGCTAAGCAACTAAGAGCCTGCTAGAGGCCAGGCGCTGAGAGCGCAGGGCAAACCGGGATGAACACGGTTCGTGGGGGGAGGGTCTGAGACGGTTGCTAGGCAACGGGGAAGGGGAAAGCAGCCAAGAGGTAGGAAAGCCGCTTTGGGTTTCCCAGTGGGGACTTGTGTAGTGGGATGGGGTGGAGCGAGGTCACCCTTGGGGGGACTGGAGTGACTGCTCCCCAGGGCTGTAAATGGCCCGGAGGCCTCGGAAGAAGGGGACTGACTGTAGTGGCAAAACCCAAGGCCAGCGCCGTGGAGGTCTGGCAATGGGCTCCAAGGGCACACGTGAAACGGGGAGGATCTTCAGGGTAGGGGGCGGCAACCTAGGCAACCCAGGAAAACAACTCAACCCAGCTACGGGGGCAACGTCACTCGTAATGAAATGGACCAATAGAAGAGCTGGGAGGAGGGGGAAAATCGGTTGCTAGGCAACTAAGAAAGCGTCCGCTGAGGATGGCGTTGCCAGGTAACCCCAGCCTTACTTGGGGGCCGCAGGCCGCACCAGGACCCTCTTGGCCTCATGCGGGGCCACATGGCGGCAGGTGAGCACCAGGCGCGGGGCCAGCGCCACTCCGGAGCCCCACACGGACCCACACTCGACCAGAACGGCAGCGGTCCAGGCGGCGCCGAGCTCCGGGAGCAGCGGGGGACTCGGGGGCTCCTCGGGGGGCAGGAGCGAGGCCAGCAGGCGGGCCTCGGCGGGGCTGCCCAGGCGGCCCAGCGCGTGGGCCGCGGCGTGGAGGAGCGCGTCGGCGGCGCAGAGCAGGCTCAGGCCCACCCACTCGCGGGCCCGCCAGCAGAGCGGCGCCGCCACGAGCGCCACGAGCGCGCCGCGGGCCGAGAAGACGCCGGCCCCCTCGGTGCCGGGCAGGCAGCGCGCGTCCGTGAGCAGCAGCGGGCCGGCCGCGTTGCTGAGCACGCCGCGGCTCAGGCTGTTGAGGAAGATGTCCGGGCAGAAGGCACCGAACGGGGAGCCGCAGGCAAGCAGCGGGGCGCCCTTGGGCAGGGAGGCGGCAGGCGCCACCGACAGCCGCGGGCCCGCCGCCGCCTCCGCGCTGCCCTCGACGCACAAGAGCGCGAACCACCCGAGCGCCGCCAGCAGCGGCCCCTCGTCCGCCCACGCGCCCGCCTGGTCCTCGGACTCCTGCGGGGGAGCCGGGGGCTCGGGGCCGCTGCCCGCGAAGCGCCACTGTTCGGCCGTGTCGCCGCCGAAGAGGCGCGCGAAGCCGGCGCGAAAGGCCGGACAGCAGACGAGCAGCAGCAGGCGGGCGCGGGCCGGGGCGCGGGGCGCGGGCTGGGCGCTGCAGGGCGGCGTACACAGGGCGCCCCGCGGCCCGGCCCGCGCCCCCGCCCCCGCCCCGCGGCCCGGCCCCCACTGCACGTGCAGCCGCAAGTCGTCACGACAGCTCTCGGCGCCCAGGAAGGACGGCCCGGCCCCCGGCTGTAAGACCCCGGCGCCGGCGCGCAGGAAGGGCGCCACGATGCCCCCGTGGCACAGCACGAGCCCCGCGCTCCGGCTCAGCAGCACCCCGCTGCAGCTCCACGGACCCTCGGCCTCGGCTCCGGGGCGCTCTGCGCCGCGAGCGCTCACCACGCAGCCCGCCCGCTCGCCCGCCGCCAAGGCTAGGCCCCAGCGCCGCCCCATGGCCCCGGCACCCCGGCGGGACGCGCACTGGCCCCAAGCCGGCCTGACCCGAGCCCCGCCGCAGCCCAAGACCTACTGCGCCGAGACGCAGACGCCGCCCAATAGCGTTCGGGAGCCTTGCCTTCGAGGATAGCGATTGGCTGGCCGACGCAGCCGGCGCAACGGGATTGGACGGCCGGGCAGCAACTCTTCATTGGAGCGAGCGCCGGAGTAACACGTGGCCTGACCGGAACCTTAGCCCAGCCCATCCGGAAGAACGGCCCAGGGGGCGCACCAATCCAGACTCTCGCCTGGCGGAAGTGAAGCGTGGGGCGTGGCTGAAGGTCAAGTCTTTACCGTTGACACTTCACTTTGTTGCCTCTGGGCCCGCGAGCTGCGGAGCGAGGGGGTCCCGGGCCCGTTTGTGCCGAGGAAGGCGGTGACTTTCGCGCAGCGTCACCGGCTGGGACGGGGGCCTCGTCCTTCGGGCCTGGCTCTGCCCCAAGGGATCAGAGTCCCGCAAACCGCCCCCTCAGCCTCGGCGGGGTGGTTGGTTTCTTTTTCAAATAAACTGTTTAAAAATTAAAAAAAACCAAAACCCTTAAAATCCTCGGGCCGGACCGGGAAGGCGGGGGTCACGTGCTGTTTTGCATTTGTGCACAGGCCGGCAGGGATGGGCGGGGGGGAGGGGAGGAAAGCCCTCTGTCCCAGGCTTTCCCCGAGGCCTTCCTGGGAGGAGGGGGGGAGAAGGGGGCGTTCCTGGAATCGTTAGGAAGCCCGAGGAGCGTCTCCAAACTGGGGGGGGCGGGTCGGGCCGGCAGTGGGGGAAGGCCCGGAGGTGATGGGTCCCCGCCCCTGCCGGGGCCGCGTGGGAGAAGAGAAGGGGCCGCGGGAAGTGGGACTCCGTCTGGCCTTACTTGTGAGCTGGAGCCTTCGCAAATCCCGCGGCGGGGCCGGTGGGCGGCCTTGGAGCAGACTGTTCGCTCTGGCCCGGGGAGTCTCGGCAAGCTGGGGGCGGGTCCGAGGTCGGTGCCTGCTCCGGGAGCCACAGGGGAGGCCGAGTGCCAGGAGACAGCCAGGGCGGGCGGGCAGTCCGGGACGCGGCTGCTCGAGGTGCCTGTCGGGGCTGCCCTGCCCCCACGTGCCCGGGAAAGGCCCCGCCATGCTCTGAGGGAGGGGGCTCGTGCGGAGGACAGAAGGCGGGACTCCATAACGACAGGGGGGAAGGGCAGCTTGGGGAGCGCCGCACCGGAGGCCGCGGAGAGAGTGACCGCAGCCCCGAGGGCCGGGAAAGGAGGGGGCGCGCAACGGTTTCCTGGCCCCAGGACCGGCCCTCGCCCCTCCAAGGTGACTTATCCCGCAGCTGGCACCACTGGGAACCCGCACTGATCATGAAATGCTGGGCAGATCCTGCCTCTGGCAACTGTGCGCCTTGAGCAAGTCATTTAATGTCTGGCCTTAGTCTCCTCCTCTGTAAAAGGGCTTGGACTCACTGCCTTGAGATTGCTCCCACTCGTTGCTAGCGCGCACCCCGATCCCAGCCTGCGCCTTGTCCCCCGACCCTGCATACGCTGCCCTCCCAGCCCGGGATAATCATGCTTCAGGACTGGCCCCCAACTTCCTTCACGTAGGGAACAGCTGGTGAGGAAACCTCCTCCACCAGGGCAGCCTTTCCTGTAACTTAATGGTCTTGGAGGGTGGCCAAGGGCAGCGATCCCTAGTAAATGCCCAGGCCAGCCCCGTGGCTAACTCGAGCCCGTTGGCACCTGGCCTCTTCTAATCTTTGCAGCTCACGCACAAGGCTGGCTGTTGCGAGGGGGATCACAGGCCACAGAAACCTTCAGAGATCGCCTCCTAAATTAGAGGGGTTGCAATAGGAATCCTTAGGTGAGCCCACAATGATGAAATGACAGACCCTGGAAGTATGGAAGTAGTTAAAGAAGTTTAATATTTTCACAACACATAATCAAGGCACAAAGAAAGTCTCACTCAGCTAATAATTATCTTTCACAACAGAACCACAAAAGGGACCATAATTAATGGTTTTCCCTTGGACACTTGGCCCCTTCTTGGGGTTGGGCCAGACCCACAAGTTGACCTAATCATTGTAAAAATCCTGTTAACTATTTCAGCTCCCAATAAGGAGTTTCTTCCTCCCTAGAGTCCAATGATCTTCCCTAAATAATACTGAAACAATTAGCACAGGGTGCTGTATTAATATGGTGTTTATGATAATGAAAAAAATGGCTCACAGTTTTGATTTCCCCAAGTCACAAACACTATGAAATTACTTTTTTAAAAAATCATCATTGCTGGCATTTATCTAGGGATTTACAGTTTTAATTGATCTTCAAATCCACTCACTTACAAATGAGTTCACTGGCTTTCCCATGGTCAAAAAGCTGCTGTTCCAGGCAGAATCCAAACCCAGGTCTTCCCAATTCCACGATCAGCTTTCTATTTCTTACTGCTTCACAAGAATAGCCTCAAAATGTGAAGCTTGTCACCCTCCAATTCAGCTCAAGACAACACAGACACACCACTTCAGTGTTCCAAGATTGCCCAATTGGGACAGCAACTTTTGGGGTGACCATACTTCACTACCTCAGGCTTGTTGTGTTGTGTGCCGACAGGTCAAGATATCTATTTGGCATTAATCCCATGGACAAAGCTTAAGAATCTTATGAATTGTCCTGCTTCTCCCCTGAGCACAGAGAGCAATCCTTTCACCCATAATTACTAAGGACACACTCCAGGCTTCATTAAGACCCTCCTTACCTTTGATTTAAGCACCTCAATACTCCCCCTACAATTTCAGGGAGATGCACTTAACCTGTAGTACTATAAAAAACAAACACCTCCTTATAGGGGACAGGAGGGCTGGCATTGGGCAGATCCCAGCTCCAGCACTTGAAAAATATGATCAGTGAGGGGATTACGTAACCTCTCTGAGCCTGTCTCATCTGTAAAATGGCAACCTAATGCCCAAGGCACCATTTCGCAAACCTCAAATTTCATCCCACACATCCAATCAGTTGCCAAACCTTGCTGCTTTTACCTCAATATCCTTTTAAAAGTTTCCATTTGGCCAGCCATCTCATTACTTTCAGCCCCATCTTGGCTTCCCTGACTTGGTCCAATAGTTTCTGAATGTCTCCCTGGTTCACATCTCATCCCTCTTATAAGTTCAGCATCTACATTGCTGCTGTGATTCTCCCAGGACCAGAGAGGCTCCCTATTCTTACAATTGGATTTTTTCCCCGACTTTCCAGATTTGTTTCACTTTAATGTTCTTTCACATTCTCAGTCCTTCACACACATCAGTCCATCTCCCATCTCTCCGCCTTTGCCTTCTCCCCGTTCCCCACAGACACACACACACACTCCATCTCCTTAGTCACATAAGATCCAGCTCAAGAAATCAACTTCTACACAAGAACCTGTGGTTTTCCTGACCTTCCCAAGAGCTGGTGTTCTGCCCTCCTACCTTACATTTCTCCTGTACACTCTTAAAAGCCTAACTATCTCCCAAAAGAACATGTTTCTTGAGAGTACAAAAGCTTTGGTTTTCAGGGGGGTTTTGTCTATATTCCAAGCACTGTGCCAGTTATACGATAGGCATTTAATACTTATAAATTAATACTTGTTGACAAACTGACTTAAAGCACTTGGGTTTTATTTTTTAAATGACTTGAGTGCCCCAGGTCTTTTGGGCTACCTTGGTTAGCCCATGTGAGACACCAAGACTAGACTAGTTCATTCAGTGGCAGCCTTTTTTTTTTTTTTTTTTAACTTTTTATTAAAATGCTTCAAATACAGAATGACCATCTTTTGCCAAAGATTGCTTCACTTTTTCAGAAAGAGGAACAGCAAACATCTTGATACAACACAATGAAGATCCCATTCACAGGAAGATCTGTGAGCAGTCCGGACCTTTGATGTAATCAAATGCTGAACTTCCATCGACTACATCTCTCAGCAGTCTCTGTTGAGGAATGGTACATACACTGGGGGGGAGCTTTGACCACTTCTTTCTCCAGTGGTAAACTTAGACCACTTTCATAGAAGGTTGACCTCGATCAGGTTAATGGCTTTCTAGCTAACTACAGGGAAAAATTAGCTCGAGACTGAAGCAACCACCCTTCCCGAGTCTCCAACATAGAAGAGAAGCTTCTTGCAAAAAAAAAAAAAAAAAAAAAAAAAAAAAAAAAAAAGGCCACTGTTTGGTTCATTCACTGATCACTAGATTTGCTTTTTTTTGCGCTTTTAAGGCATCTGCCCTTTCCAAACTCACATAAACTTATTTGCTGTTTAAGAAATAACATCAATTGCAAGAAAATTTTTAAAAAGAGGAGCCTCCTTTGGAAAGAAAAACTATGGTCCTGCAAGACTCTGCCCTTCATCCCATACTAACATGCTTCAGCATTTGACCCTGCAGAACTCCAGCATGTCCACCTTGAGATCAACAATGACAAGCCTGATGGAATTATACCAACTCTTCCCATCTCAAGAGTCTCTCCTCTTGTCCATTCCCCCCTTCTGCTCATCAGCCTAATAGTCTAGGCCCTGCTAAATAACATCACTGCAGCTTCCAATGTTGGGTAGGAATACATTTTAGACAATCGGTAAAAATGGGTTTTGTCTTGAGACAGTTAATTTGGTTCTAATGCCAAGGAGCTAAAAATCAGTTGAGATGCCCAGTTTCACAAGATATTAAAGAAATGGGAAGCCATTGGCTTCAACATTACCAGAGCATTTCGCTTCTGACAGTGGGTGACACCAGTTCAAGATCAGCTGCTAAGCTGACAGAATGGTTAAGCTATGGACATTAAACCCTCAAAAACAGATTTCCAATAGGAAAAGGGGGGTAAATTGTGGGAAAGAAATAATCTCAGGAACAGCCTATGAACCCAATTTGTGTAAGTTAGTCCATATCCAAGTTCAACCCAAGTTAGCTTTTCTGGCTAACCAAGCAGATGCAGTTCTTAGTCAATGGAAAATTGGGTTATCTCAAGTTGTCAATACTCTCTTCCATGTTTTGGTTGCTTTTGGAAGATAGTTCCCTAACTTGTGTGCAAAAGTGGTAAGACAGCTGCAACATGAAATGAAGCAGAATGTTTGGTTTTGGTCCCACTGTTTTCTGGAGAGGATTAAGTTTTTTTTTTTGTTTGTTTTTTTTTTAATAACAGAAAATCAGGAAAGAAAGTGCTACAGACAGAAGTGAAAATTCAAGGAAGTATAAAAGCAGAATCTGGCTTAAATTTATAACCTTTTTACCATAAGCAAGTTGAATGTTGTGCACTTTTCTAATTTTTATTTTTTATTTTTTTGCAAATGATCAGCCCCTCTGATAGAAGAATTGTGACCCTACTCCACTGCTGGAGGAAGTTGACAAAACTGAACACCAAGATGTTGCCCTTCTCCTACTACTTCAAGCCAGCATCATCTAAGACAAGGCAATCATCAAGATGAGATCTCCCTAAAACTACTGGGTCATGAAAGCACCTGATCCAGAATCTGCCCAGTCCAACAGAGCCAAGTGACCTACAGGCAGCCACACCCCAACCTAGATTTATTGTAGGTCTCAAATATATTTGCTCAGTATTTTTGTAAAATATCTAAATGCCATTAAATAGATTAAAAAAAAAAAACCCAACCCTAATATAGACTCTGGACTAAACAAGTGAATGTTAACTAAAGAAGTTGGAAGGGACACGGATTACACTGATAACACTTCTTTTAAAAAATAGAATTGTTTTTTTTCTATTGACTACAGTGGTGAGAAAAATTGTTCTTTTCAGCTTCCCCTGCAAAGCGCCCCAGCAGGTGAGAGCCCCAGAGAGCATGAGCCAGCTCTGCTCAGCCCCTAGGGGGGCGCTCCGCTCCCCCCACAGGGTAGAAAAGAACAAGTTTCACCACTGGGCCGTCACTGAGCTGGCCAAGGCTCCTCCTGGCTTTCCCAACACCAGGATGTGGTCGGAGAGCTTTCCATGTCATAAGAGAAAAGTCCACGAGGAAGCTGTGAACAGGATCAGTCCAGAGAAGTAAAAGGCTTTTATTTTCACTGCCCCCACATCAGTCAATGTACTGAGAGAGCCAGCGGAAACCCTCGCCGTAACCCTGCCTCTTGAGCACGCTGCACATGAACACCTCCATGGGGCGGGCATTCAGCTCCCTCAGGGGCACATTTCCCTAAAGGAGTCAAAACAGGGAGAAAAGGTGATTAGAATCTGGGTAGCCTCACAGCCTGAGCATGGAGTCATTGAAATCCATCTTCAATCTAGCTAACAGTTAGGAGACTTTGAGAAAACTCCCAAAGAACCCCAGGCATGGAGCATGAGCAGCGCTTCAAATTTGGAGGCAGACTATAAATACCATGAATGAAGAGACAGATGTTACCTGTGTGTCCCCAAATCAAGGAATTCTTCGCCAAGAGACTGTTAACAGTATGTTCAGTTAAGTTCAAGGGGGAAATTCATAGGGTAGAAGTCCAGCTTCTTAAACTGTGGGTCATAACCTCATGTGGGATCTTATAACAATATAGTGATTGTAAAATTATGACTTATTATGATTAAATTATAATTTCAATTGTAAATCTATTTTACCTACATACTCTGTCACATAAAAACTTTCTAGTCAAAAAGGAGTAGCAAGCAGAAAACATTTAAGAAGCCCTAGTGTAAAGAATATACTCATACAGAGGAAGGACGGGTGGAATTCAAAGGTTCATTTGCAGAGACAAAAGAACAGTGATAATGGGGGTGGGAAAGCAAGGAGAAAACAGTGTCAAGGGGGTAAAACACTTGTTCATGAGCCACAGGGCAGGGCTTATGCCCTCCCTCTCGTCTCTCTCTCTCTTGACTCTCCTTTTCTGTCTCTGTCTATCTCTCGCATACCTGTTTTATACAACAGATTCATCTTTCCAACTGGCGCCAGTGTGGTCTACTGCTCCCGAAGACTCATGTTCTAATCCTTGTTCTGTTACTGATTTGCTTTGTAGACTTAACCTCAGAGAGAGAGTTTCCTTATCTGAAAAATGGGGATGATAATAATACTATCTATCTCACCAGGGAATTATAACAATAAATAACATGATTTGAGATCTACGACTTGGAAGGATATTAAATCACAACTGCTCTTCTTTGGAAACACATTCCCTACCAGATAAAATTAACACCTAGCTAAGCAAAAAATAAAAAATAAAAATAAAAATTCTTCCAAGAAAAATCTATCAAATAAAATGTGAATGGCATCCAACAAAAACTAAATTGCTAAGATGGTAACTATGCCTTTACTACCATCTTCCCCTAATTCTCATCTTGATAAATATCTTTACCAAGAAGGCAGGGTATGCTTAAGTATTGTTCAGGGACACAGGATTAAAATCTGAACATAGTCCTGCCACCAGAATTACAAACCTCTCACAATAAGACAGAGCTGTGGTCTTTTTCAACTTTCCAGAAAACAAGTACAAATTCAGATTACTCAACAGATTCTTTCAATCCAAATTCTTTGGCTAAAGGCTTCAAATTTCTCCCCCTAATATGTTTCTTTCTCTCTTACCTTTCCTGTGGTCTGTCCATAAAGCCCAAATATCTCCCGGAGTCTTTCCTCACTGATGGCATCTGATCTGTCAATTTTATTGCCCAAAATAAGGATTGGCACATTGGATATTGTTTCATCTGTCATTAGTGCCTAAAGACAAGACACAAAAGTTAGTTTTCCAAAACACCAAAGGATAGCAAGCAGACATTTGATGTTTAATGGTCCTTCAGCAATCTACCTGACAGTTCTCATAGGAATTGGAATAGTGACAAAGAAGCTGGATAGATTACAAACCACCTAGAACTATACAAGGGAAACAGCTTGTGCCCCAGACACCTAGAGATAAGCACAGATAACAGAATTGCTCCGGCCCTTCCTATTCACAATCTAGTCATATGGAGCACATGAATTGCAAAGTGAACTTCAAAGACATTCTGAAGTGGGCCTGTCAAAGAGCAAGTTAAGTGAAAACTAAAACTAAAAAAGTTTATAAAGAGGCATATCAATGGGCACTTAACTCGATGGGCACGAACTGGGCACCTAGGTCCAGCACTAGAAACTGAAGAAAATATGAAAACACAATGTGATACAGGCCCTCCAACCATATTTTCTTGATATTAAAAAAAAAAAAAAAAAAAAAAGAAAACATAACATCCAGAAATGAAGCAGGAAATAAACAAAAGAATTTTTAAGAGATAAGGTTTGTTGTGATTTGAGCTGGATCCTGAGGAATGAAAAGTTTTAAATAAACAGAAAGAAAGGGAAGAAATTTCCTGAAAGGTAGAGTAAGAAGGAGACTTAAACAAATGTTGACAAAGAGATGATAGATCAGATACAGGTAAAGTATGCCAAGGGAGAGTGGATGTTAATTATACAAGGCCTTGAATGCCATGTCAAAGCAGATTTTAATTTAAAAGTACTGAGGTGGTTCCTTTTAAACAGGTAGTGAGCTCATCTGAAGGCAACAAGCCAGAGAGATAAGAGAGCAAAAGAGACTTTAGTTACAGAGGCTTTATTAGTACCCAAGGTAGAAGATGATGAGGGAGATAATAACATTTTTGAAGGACATCTTATGAAGAAGTTGGATAGTAAAATTTGGAGACTATTGGATTTGGGAGGCAAAGGCAAGGAAAGATTTCAAGCCTGGTTCACTGGAACACAGTGGTAGGAATAATAAGGATTCCATTTTGAACATTCTGAATCTAAAATACTGTCGCCTGGGTCTGGAGATGAGCTGAACTTAGGACATCAATGGCCTTCAGAGATAACTTTAAAGGGACTACAAGCAGGAACTCAAGGGCTAAATTTCGGAGAAATATCCAGAGCTAGGGGACAAGAACAGCATGGCTAAATGTCAAGGAAGCCAAGAAATGAAAGACTATCAGAAAGGACAAATAACTAAAAGCTGAAGAGACCATGGAGAAAGTCACCGTTCATGCCGTCTACTGTGTTTCAATAAAATAGGGAGAACAGATACCAAGACAAAGGCAAAGGAAATACATTATTATGGCCAGAAGCAATAGACCTTTAACTCCCGTGACCTCTCAGAATCTGTCAGACCTAAGGAGAAGGGAAGAACTTAGGCCAAACAAGAGAGCATTACGATTTGTTAAATGATAATTTAAAAGGGCTTTACACAAACAAAATCAATGCAACCAAAATTAGAAGGAAAGCAGAAAGCTGAAAAACAATTTTTATAGCAAGTTTCTCTCTATAAAGACCCAATTTCTTAACTAGAGAACTGAATCAAATTTATAAGAACACAAATTATTCCCTAATTGAAAAATGAGAAAATGCTCCAAACCGATATTGATTAGAAAAATTCAAATTAAAGCAATTCCAATTCACGAAACCTATCAGATTGGCTATTAGGATAAAAAAGGAAAATGACAAATGCTGGAAAAGGGGGACACTTACGCACTGTTGATGAAGTTGTAAATAATCTAACCATTGGATTATACAGGATTATAATTGGAACAATGCCCAAAGGGCTATAATGTCACTACTAAGTCTAAATTCCAAAGAGATTTATTTGTGCAAAAATATTTATAGTAGCTCTTTTGGAGATGACAAAAAAGCTGGAAAATGGGGGATGTTCATCAACTGGAGAACAAGTGAACAAGTTATAGTATAGGACTGTAATAGAATACTGTTGTGCTATAAGAAATGATGAGCAGGATGCTCTCAGAAAAATCCAGGCTTACGTGAATTAATGCAGAATGAAGTGAGCAGACACTGTAAACAATATTATACAATGAACAGTTGTGAAAGACTTAACTGTTCTTAGCAATACAATGATCCAAGCACTTGTGATTTATGATGAAAAATGCTAACCATCTCCACAGAAAGAACCAACAGAGTCTGAATGCAGATATGATACTATTTTTCGGAACAAGTTTTCTTCCACAAAATGACTAATATGGAAATGTTTTATATGACTGCGTATAACCAGTATCAGACTGCTTACCATTTCAAGGAGAGGGGTAAGGAGGGGGAAGGGGGAGAATTTGGAACTCACAATTTTAAAAAAGGAATGTTAAAAACAATTTTTATTTGTAATTGGGGGAAAAAAACTTATTCTGGCAATGCAACAAAGAAAATCTAATAAATCCTTTCTCAAGTTTTTCCATGTAAATACAATAAACATCAGATATCTAATTTTGATGGCTAGTTACAGACATCATGAAGGTCACCCCAGGTTGTTCAAAAGTATGTCAATGAAACACTAGCTCTAGTAAACTCTCCAAGAACAGGCTTCATAACCCAGATTTGCCCTGTGTCATCCCTAAATACACCTAGTCAGCTTTGGAGAAGATGATAATAGCCACTCACAAAGACCTGTCATCAACATGCATAAATATCATAATCTGAATGGGGCTGAAAGTGAGTGACCACACCAAGTGAAATAACACCCCTGAAATAATGAAGTAGGCACTATAACTCAATACTAATGGTCCTAATACACACTAATAGTGTGTAAGAGAAAAAAAAAAAGAGTTTTAGAAAAACAAAGAATTCTACAAACTTCAAAGTACTGAAAACAAAGATTCAACACCATAACGTGTCTCAAAAAATATTATTGAATAGAGAAGAAACTGAAGACAAAGAATTTAAGACTGCAAACATACATTGAGTTCAACTTTGGATTCCAGGAGGCGAGGATGATCTGCACAGTCCACCAGAAAGACGATTCCATTAATTGCTGGTAAATAGTTTTTCCAAACCCGCCGAGCTAGAAAAGAGAGAAGTAAGAAAGTTCATTTATTTCACTAGGAACAAAAACCTGCAATGACCTAAAGACTTAACAAAAAGGATTCTCTATTAACATGACAAGTTAAGTTATGTCTCCTCCAGATTTGCCAAATTCTATCCCACTATTAAGTCAGCTCAGGAAGCAAAGTGCTTCGCTCTACAGAAATATTCACTGAATCACAATGATTTAATGCGCTGCCCAAAAGCTTTTGTAGAAGGCTGAGAAAATCATGCAGCTTAATAGTTTTTATCTCACTTTTGTAATGTCAGACAGGTACCACATGATAAGGTTGAGCTCTCCCCACCAAGACCCCAGCCACCTCCTTCCCCACCCCCACTCCCAGTCTACCACTGCCACTGTACCTTAAGAACCCCAGACCACATCATCTGCCATGTTGCCATGCCTTCCATGGCCATTCCCATCCTATACCCAGTGGGGAGTGGAAGGGGAGAAGAGGGGAGATGAAAGGGAGGAGGAAGGCGCTGCACCACTCATTCACCCACCCACCCTGCTGTAGAACCTTTCTCCATGTGTAGTCTGCCCAAATTAGAATGTGAGGCTTCTAGAGAGCAGGGACTGTCTCTATTTGCATCTCCAGTGCTTGGCACATCGCAGGTCCTTGATAAATATCTTTTCAAAATACTACTGATTATATTATTCAATGTTCTTTATATACAAACCCACATGATATATTCCTGCTTGGGTTTAGTTCCATGGAAAAAAATTCTCTGCAGATGAATTTGTATGCTCTTGTTGGTAAACGAAAACTATGAACCAAACATTTCCCTTTTTGCCCTGGCTGCCACAAAGTTTAAGGCAAAAGTCTGCCTGAATGTTCTAGTCTGCTCAACTGAGATTCCTGAAAACATCTATTCCTTCTGCTTCTTTCAGATGGTCTCTGTTCTGTTTTATCCTGAAATGTCTTATCTTGCACTGTTTTAATCTGTAAGCCACCTCAAGTCCTTTTGAAAGAGACCAGGTACCAATCTTAAATAAATAAAATAAAAATTAAATTAGATGTCAATAAAAACACTTACTATAAAATTACAATGCTCCAACAAGAGGTTTTATTAACTACATTTCAAAGAAAATTCCTACCCCCTTTTATCCCCATCCCCATTTTCATTAGTTTGACTCCTTCAGCTTTAAGACTGTTAAATATAAGAAAGCCAATTAAGTACACAAACAAGAGTGATCTACTTTCATTATTTCTCTAAAGTTATACATTAAAGATGCTTTGGAATAAGAAAGCTATGTGTCTATCAAGCCTCAAGAAGACTAAATGATCCTCCCGCAAATGCAAATTAGCATAGTGACAATCCTAAGGCTCTGTGTATCTAGCAATTTTAAGATTCAAATCCATGTTCCCTTCAACTCAGTCTAGAGATCTCAATTTATTCATCTGTAAAGTGAAGGATTTAAACTGAATGACTTCCCAGGTCCCATCCAGTTCTAAATTTGTAATTATACATAAAGGCTCATTTAGTGCTAACTATGACAGACTGATAAAAGCTTCACAAACTATCTCTTACCTTGCTCATGTCCACCAAGATCAAAGGTTGTAAAAGTCATTCCTGCAATTGTCAGTTCTTCAGATGCTGGAAAAAAGGTTGGAATGGGAAAACATGTTTTTCAAATCAACTAATACTTAATAATCATGTTTTAACATATTAGAGAAAAAGTACACTCAGCAAAAAGAAATCCCCAAATTTTCTTAACTGGTCACGAGAGGAATAAATATTTTTCTGCTACTTCTCAGAAGAAGAGATTGTGAATCACAGAAGAATTTCATGACTGGACTATGAGTTAAAATACCACCCATAAAAAATTCAAATATCTATGTGTCTACAATCTGAATGGATCCTACAGAAGAGTTTCCAAATGAAATTTTTCCCTCCTTTTCATTTATGGCAATATAAACGAGGCTCCAATTTAAAATCCACCCGCCAGATCTGTCCCAACTCTCCAGAAGCAGGAGTTGCTGCTGGGCTTCTTCAGACCTACTTGGATGTAGTGTTGGAACATGCTGGCCCAATCTGTCATCTTTGAGCATGTGCAAAAGGGTTGTTTTGCCTGCGTTGTCCAAACCCAAGAACACAAGTTTTCCAGATTTCTTGTAGAGTCCTATAAAAGAAATAAAAAGTTAAACTATATTAGCAACAGATTTCTCATCTATCTTCTGTAAGGAGGAACTTATACAAAGCTTTAAATCTAAGATATATTTCAAAACAACTTCTTTACCTAAAAACTGCAGGACACTGCTGAAGCCATTATAGATCCACTCAAAGATGAACGACATTATTGTAGCTCAACTGTAAAAAACACAGACAGCAAACATTATTTTGAATAACAGAGGTTCTTAAAACTCACAGTATAAAACAATACTAAGGTTAAGAGCTGCAACTTAGCATTGGAAGGTCCCCAAAAGGCATCCAATCCAATTCCCTCATTTTAGAGATGAGGAATTCAAATAACTTGGCTAGAATGACAGAGGTAGCAGCAGAATTAGGATTCCAAATAATAATGGTAAAGGTAACAATAATTATAACAACAATAGTAATAAAAATTAACATTTAGCACTTACTAAGGGCCAGGCGGTATTCTAAGTAAGTACTTCACAAGTATTATCTTATTTGATCATGACAACAACCCTGAAAGGAAAGTGCTGTGGAAACTGAAGCACTGTCCACTATCACTGTCCACTGAAACTAAACACTGTACTACCCAGACACTAAATCCAGTGTTCTTCCCACCCTACCCCTCTGCCAAAAAGTGATCTTAATCCACTCTAAAAAGTCCTCCTCTAAAGTGTCAAGATGGCAAGTCTTCCCCCCATCACCATTACAGAATGCCCTCTCTCTCCAATTCCTGACACCTGGTTTATGAATAATATTGACAGAAAGCTAAACTCAGGATGACCTGGGAATTAAATCTACATAAAAGCTGGATGACCAAGTTTTCAGTCTTTTATCTTCTATGAACCTAAGTTTTTCTCCTCTGAAACTGGAATTAATGGAGTTCAAATGGAAATACATGCACAGTATTTTGCATACTCTTGAAGGTATATATGTCATCTACTTGCAAAGTGCAAGAAATAATGATGCAGAGTACAGTCAACAGAACCAGGAGAACAATTTCTACACGTCAGTAATGTTTTTAAGGACAAACAACTTTGAAAGCCTGGCACCTCTGATCAGTGTAATCACTATTCCCAAGGACTCCCTATGACACACACCTCCTTCCTCCTGAGAGAGAGGTGAAGGCCAGAGAGAAAACCACAACTTATTTTTTGGATGTGGCTCATGTGGAATTTTGCTATGCTCAACTACACGTTTGTCACAGAGATTGTTTTCCTTCTGTTTTCAATGGGGATAAGGGCACACTGCAGGGGAGGGAGAGAAATGTATATATATATGATATGATATGTCTTAAATATTATGTGAAATCGAAGCAAGCACTTGGCCAGAAGCCTAGCACAGGTGCCCCAATTTAAGATATAAATTTACAAAATAGTCAAATTATGCCAGTATTCTCCACATTATTATAGAAGTCTTCTCATGTCTCCTTTAAATAACTTCTCAATTATATATGTCTACATATAGTAAAAAGGCAACATGTGTTTCAGTGGACAGAGAGCTAGTGTCCAGCACTCGAAGTGACTATATTACTCTGGGCACATCACTGTGCTCTCATAAGACTCTCCAAGTTGTAGAGAAGGTGCTGACCTGCCCTGGCAGAAGCCACAAGTCCACAAAGAAAATACACCAAAACAAAACCCTCCAGTCCGAATAGATTAGCCCAGGGTTCCTCTCCCACAGGCTCCCTGGAGGCAAAGCCCATCTGACTGCCACCCCAAAGTGCTGCTCTCCCAACTGCGGTCACTCATTCTGCTATTTCAGCCAAACTCTAGCCACTCTCTCCATTTCACAATCAAATCCTGCCACTGCAGAAAAGTTAAAATTGTCCTGGTTAAAACGAGCACCCACAGTGACAAAAAGCAAAGCCTCAAAGCACCAAATATATTGTGCCAGCAAGGGACAATTTGAATCATTATTTCCTACTACAGATTTATTTATGATGCTCATTTTTTTCATCAGGTATTTATCAAGTCCTGAGGCCTCCAAGAAAAATAAAGCAGTCCCTCCTCTCACAGACCTTGAATTTCATTGAATGGAAGCAACAAGTATACAGCAAAGTAGCTAAGAAAAAAATCTGTTGAAGGAGGATACACAGCAACTGGAGAGGAGGAGGAGGAAATCAGCAGAACTTTCTGCTACATTCTGTTTTGGACATGCTGAATTTGAGATGACTGCAGGACATCCAAATAAGATGTTCAATAGGTAATTGGTGATATGAATCTGGCATTAAGGAGACTGAGGAAGGCACCTAGATCTGGGAGTCTGAACAGAACTAACAGTTGAATTGACAGGAGATGATGAGATAATGGAGAGAGATAATGGAAGGCTAAGACAGAGCCCTGGAGTCCATGCAGGCAGAAAGTTATAGAACCCAGACCAAAGGGGAAAAGTAAATTCAAGAAAGAAAAGGCATTTATTCTGAACCAAAACACTGGGCAAATGTAACAGTCCCTGTGAGTCTAACACTAGAGACCCAGCACAAAGAGAGTGAAAGCCAGGGAGAAGCATTTTGATCAATAAAGTGAACATGAATACCTCCAGGGCATGGTTTCGGATGTAAGGTGGTTTGTGAAGAAATTGTGGAAGAAGTGGCCCAGGAAAAGAGGGCCAGATTGCAAGGAGGGCAGAAAATGGAATCGAGGATAATAGAGAGCTTCTCCTGGGGTCTGGCTATGAAAAGGGAAAAGATCAACAGGTAGCTTAGGGATAATCAAGTGAAAGCTTTGCAACGATAGGGGAGATCTGGGCATGTTTGTAAGCAGAAGGAAGGGGCAAGCTCCCAGATAAGATGGGAAGGGAAGGACACTTGACATTTACAAGAGTCACCAGTTTCTTCTGAAACTAGAGTGAAAGAGGAGAACTGATAAAAGATGCTGAGACAAAGTCATTGGGGAGAAGAGAGAACTTACAATGAATGGCCTCAAGGATTTGGAGAATTTTTAAAAAGACCCACGAGGCTCAAGTACTCTGTTGAGAAGGTGAAGGAAGGGGGGAAAAGGGTATGTAAGTGGCTGGAGGGAAACAAGACTTTTAACAGCTGTTGTAAAGCATGGGAGATGGAATGTCAGTCGGGGAAAAGAGACCACCTGCGGTACACTAATGACTTAAGTTAGCCTCATATGGCATGCTCTACGTGTCTAGCATCATATAAACTGGTATACTTCCTGGCATAAAGAAGGCTTTTAATAAATATTTGGTAACTATTAATCCTAGAGCAACTCAAGAGCTACTAGAATTTAATGATAAGGGATTAACAGTCAGATTTAAGCCTTAAGAAAATCACCTCAGTAGTTGTGTGCAAGATAGATTAGAATAAGACTCTCAAAAGTAGGAGACCAATCAGGAAGCTCTCATGACAGTATAAATGAAAGGTAATGAGGGCTGAACAGAAGTGGTAGCTGTGAGAACAGGAAGAAAGGGATGTGAAAGGAGATGTGAAAGGAGAAAACAACCAAGATGGGATATGTGTCAACTGACCAATTAAGTGAGATGAAGAAGAGTCAGCCATCAAGACGATCCAAGGCTGTGATTCTTGTAAGCAGAATAATGAGTGTGTTCTTCATAATAATAAGGAAGACACTGTTGTTTGTTTGCATTTGTTTTCTTTCCCAGTTTTTCTTTTATTCTAAGACTGATTTTTCTTGTGCAGCATGATAACTGTATAAACATGTATACGTATATTGGATTTAACATATTTAACATGTATTGGACTATCTGACATTTAAGGGAGAGGGTGGAGGGAAGGAGGGGATAATTTGGAACAGAAGGCTTTACAAGAGTCAATGCTGAAAAATTACCCATACACATATTTTGTAAATAAATAGCTTTAATTAAAAAAAATAAAAATAAGGAAGAGGCTAATTTGTAAGAGAAGGACAGTAATGAGATCTGAGACCTGTGTGATCTGTTCATGTTTTTCAATTTACTCTGTCCCACTCAAAACAAAGTGGGGACTCACCAGGTTCTTAACAGAATCTACCTCAGAATACACAGATGGCCTTCTGAGAGGCTGCTGCCCAAATTCTGGGGTAACTGGGGGGAGGTGCTGGTACAGAGTTTCCCAATGACAGCTGCACAGCTGCTGCTGTGGGTGACCATGTAGCTAGCAGTAAGCTTATAAACACCCTGACATTGGTAGGTGAAGGCAAATTGGGAAATGTTGGGGGAGAAGGGTAGGGAATCAAAGCCCTATGGTTAACTTTAACTAGCAGAGAAGCCATCCCACCCTTCCCAGTCTCCAACTGGGTAATACATGGCCTTTTCCTCCTAGGGGAGCCTGGTCCCAACTATGGAGAGCCACACTCTAGATACTCTTTAGTTCATTATTGAAATCCTTCCTTATAAAGAACATGGCACCCTAAACTGAATTCTACCGATGCAGACTGACCAGGGCAGAATTGAATTAGGTATTCTACCTCCCATCTATAGTACCTCTAATGATTCACCATCATAGCTACCAAACCCCTTCTAAAATTAAAAACTACTAATTTTGCCTCCTCAACCTTGTTATCTGTGAAAATGATTTTTTGAAATCAAATATAAGCCTTCAGACTCAAGTCTCTTAATTTTCATCTTCTTAGATCTGGCCTCACCTTCTAGTCTGCCAAGATCCCTTTGGATCCATACCCAATATGGAAAATATTCCTCTCAGCTTTATAAAATTTGCTGATTTGTTAAACATAGACATATTCAAACTAATTAAAACATCAAATAACACAATCATAGATAGATCTCCCAAATACTTTCCCCTCTAAAGAAACATCAATATATTAATATCAATTCTTTGACCTATTATAATAATTCAACCACTTCCTAAAATATAATCACATAGTCTATGGCAAAGCACAAGACACCCAGGCAAAAATTTTGTACAAATCTAATTAATCATCTCTCTATGCATTTCCCCAATCCACCAGTCTAGTCACTCTGCCCTAAAAGAGGTAGGTATGCTATGCTCTGTTCTGGACTAAGCCACACTTACTGGCTCTGTCATCACTCCTTCCATTACAGTACATTCTAGAACTAGTCAAACTCATCTGCATCTACTTTGCAAACTCCTCCCCTCTCTCTCCCCTCCTTCTCTCCATGTCTGTCTGTCTCTCCCCTTCCTCTGTCTCTGTCTCTCTCCAAAACTCAAACATTTGCTACCTTTTGCAGTTTTTCTGTACTTAGCCTGTTCTTCACAACATTCAAATACCGTTCTGTAAAAGTTCAGAAATCAGATCTGCCAGTCTTCTTCTAAGTATCAGGGGACAGCTCATTTGGTTGGTGACTTGAATTCATCAATGTAGTCTGGCAACACTCTTATTATCTCAAATCTCAATTAATTCCCAATTATCCATTTTAGTTGTGTTCTTCCCAAACCAAAGAGCACTTTACTTGGCAGAGAAAACAAGCAAAATAAGAGCTGATGAGTTGTCTTTTCTCCACAGGCCTGGGCTGCCATCCCAAATAAGGAGCTGCAGCAAAGGATAAGGCCTGACATTCCATGTGACCATGATGCCATTCACATACACATCTCCCACATACACCATGGTTGCACGTGGTCTCCATACCAGGAACCAGCTCCAAAGTCATCTTCAAACAGCATCCTCTGATGGTCTCCTTGGGCCCCAACATTTAGATTTTCCTTTATACTTACTTGCTGTGCTGTTTTATAAACTGTTCCCATGTTATAAGCCCTTCAATAGAGGAAAAAAGTAATTTTAAAAAAACTTTCCCTAGTGCTCACTTCACTTCTTCACATGCAGCAGGCACTCATGTACAAGCTTATAAAATAACCAAGGTCTAATCTGCTGGTTTGTAGAAGGTTTAGATTTACACATCAATTGTATCCTGTTCTTTAAGAAAGATTATCAACACTCACTGTACTTAAGACAAAATTTTTCATGTTACTTTCTCTATTATCAAGCCGATTCTCTTTATAGTTAAACAAAAACCAACCAAACAAACAAACAAACCCTTAGAATTCTTCTTTTCATAATGACCTGTAAAGGGTACTTTTAGAATCTCCTGGGGTTACTGTCAAAACCATGAAAGGAAAAGCATGTTGTAAAGCACTCTAAAAATATGAGTTATTAGCATTTATAAACACTTAGGGTGCACTTGCACCTAAAATTGCGAATATTAAACTTAAAACTTTTGAAGATTTCGCAGATGTTTTACATCTTTCCTTATTTTGATCTTTCCTTAATCATCTAATTTATGGATACTATCAAACCAATAAGATCAAATTCCTTAAAAGTAGGGACTAACTACGTATTATTTTTTTTAAAAATCCTTATTCTTTTTAGGCATTCAGAAAACACCATCAAATTGTGTTCTAAAAGCCTTAGTTTCTCATTTTTGCTTACTATAAAAAGAATTGTTCTAAATATTTTTGTATGTACAGATACATAGATTTCCTTGGTTCTAAGGTTGGTACCAAGTAGCCAAATCAATTCCAAATGATCTTCTAGGATGGCTGGACCAATTCACAGCTCCAGTACTAGCATTCCCATTTTACTCCAACATTTTCCCCCAAACATTTGTCATTTTCTTCTTTCATCAGTTTTACCAGTCTGACAGGTGGTAGAAGGAACATCAAAGTTGCTTTAATTTGCATTTCTCTAATTATTAATGATTTAGATCATTGGTTCATTAATAGCTAGGATTTCTTCCTTTACAAGTCACCTGTAGAGCAGAGCTCAGGGTTGAGAAGCAGAAAGAAGTAGAGTGTACCCAAGGAGAGGAAGAAGTCTCAGGCCTTGCAGGATTCAGGAATGGGTGCTAACAGGTAGATCTTTCATTCAGGATTCACTTTTGGTCACAGACCCAGCTTGGAATGCGGGGTCAGTCCAGGATAAGCAGTGATCAGAGGCCCTGGACTATATACCATGCAAGAAGCAAGTTCAATAATAAGCAGCAGCTACACAGCTTGGACCTCCAAAAAAGCAACAAGAGGTTTCATTTCTAGCTTTTAGCCCTAGGACCTGCTTCAAGAGTCTTTAGCTTCTTCAAGCTTAAGAATTTCTTTGGGTCTCTGCAGTCATTTCAGGCAACTTCTGGGCAGTGATCTCTACCAATAAGGAAAGTCCATACCAACGACCTTTGGAACTTAGGTTACAACTCAATATTCCAAGAAGTCATAGCAGAATCAGCCCACACATTTCCTTCGGAAGTCTACAGAGCCTGGCCCATCAAGTCTAATGTAGAAGGTAGGCTGGAAGAAAGACCAAGCAAAAAGGCACATAAACACACAGATATCGCCCACCACCTCCATCAAAAGCCATTACGGTGGTAGGAAATCTCACGATGCAACTCAGAAGAGAACGATTCTGAAATATTTGCAAGCAAAGCCTCAAAGAAAAACACAGCTTGAGCATAAACTCAACCATCATTCTTGAACAGATGAAACAAAAATTTTAAAATAGTTTTTGATGTTTTTACAAATGAGAGTACCAGAGTAAAAAACTGGAAAAGAAATTATATAAAAAAGAATTACAAAGTACATTAAATAAGCAGATACAAAACCACAGCAAAGCATTAAACTCCCTAAAATTAGAAAGGACAAAAGAGAAGCCAACAATTCTACAAGACAATTAAAAAAAAAAAAAAATCACAACAAAGTCAAAAGGCTATAAAAATAGAAAATATAAGGTATCTAAGAACAAAAACAACTGAGCCAGTAAACAGACTGAGGAGAAAAAAAATTTAAGCATCACTAGACTATATGAATATCATAACAAAAAGACAAGACATATTTAAGAAATCCTTAAAAAAAAAAAAAAAAGCCCAGCTCATTTGGAACAAGAGGGCAAAGTAGAAATGGAAAGAATCCATTAGTCATCCATCTCCTGAAACCCTATCATAACCAAAATCCAGAGGTTCCAAGTTAAAGGTTCCAAGTGAAAGAGAAAATACTGCAAGTAGCCAAAAAGAAAGAATTTAAGTACCATGGAGCCACAGACAGGATCATATGCAATTTAACAGCTACAACTATAAAGAAGTGAAGAAGTTGGAAGACAAGACTCCTGAATGCAAATATATATATATATTTTTTTGCGCACACACCAACACTCCCCCCACCCACACACACACACACACACAATATACATACATATAGCCAAGAATAATTCAGTAAAACTGAGAAGAATGGTCTTTGAAGTGGACAAAATCCCAGCAGAGGAGTCAGGAAACCTCCTCTTCATGAGCTCAAACTTGGCCTCAGACACTTACTAGCTGTGTGACTCCACTCAGCTCTGTTTGCCTGTTTCCTCAAATATAAAAGGAACTGGAGAAGGGAATGGCCCACTACTCCTGTATCTCTGCCAACAAAATCTCAAAACGAGGCACAACGACTGGTGAACAACTAATAAGCATTCCCACTGAAAAGACCAGACCTACCGAAACTTTTAAGTGCAAACACAGGACTTAAGAGAGAAATAAAAAGGTAAACAAAAATGAACAACAAAGGACTACACAAGAATTAACTGCTTCTTCATATCCTTTGACCATTTATCTATTAGGAGTCTTCTTTTAATTTACTCAATGGGTTTAGCCAGTGACTTCGGGATCCTTCTTCTAACATGATCCAAAAGAACCAGAATTAGGAGATCTGAGGCAAGATGAGTCAAGGAGAAGGCAAAGTATGGGTGTTTAAGTCAAGGGTTCTTAATCTTTTCTGTCATGAACTCTGTCTCAGAATGGTTTTAAAATAATAAAACATTTAGTTTCACAAAGGCAATCAATCACACTGAAATACAGTTATTAAAATTTTCTGAACTGTGGCTGACAGAAATTGAAGCTAGTGACTGGAAAGCCAGGGTTGTGAGGTAGGGAAGATGAGAGAACCAGGTATTGAACTTGTTGGAAAAACAGGGGATCCAGAGGCCCTAGGATGACAAGGACTAAAAAGGGCAGAGTACACTTGGGAGGGAGTGGACAGAGGCAGGAGGAGGAGCTAAAAATGATCATGTCAACTTCTTTTCTGGGCCCAGAGTGCCAGGGAATCAGAGAAAGTATGGCCAGTGATAGAGAAGGTGCCAAGAAATGCAGACAAAATTATGTTTCAGTGAACACCAGAGGATAAAAGGAATCTGAGAGGAAGGGATCTAGGAACTCAAAGTTAAAAGAGAAAAGAATTTGGGAGTAACCACGTCCAATCTCATCATTTTAACAAATGAGAAAACCAAGGCTCAAAAAATTTAAATTACTTGGTCATGGACACAGAGATAATTAAATGGCAAAAAGAGGATTCAAACTCAAATCCCTAAACTGTCTAATTCCAGCTGCCTTTGCACATCATCCCAAGAAGAAAAGTTCCCAGGCGGTATAGCTCTGTGGTCAGCCACAAAAGCATGGCCTGGGAAAAGGCATCATATCCACCTGGGATACAGGTATCCAGAACAGAGTCCTAGTCACTGCTAGCTACTTCTAGTCTGGGTCCTAACAAATAAGTAACAAAGTTTAATTAATGATCTGGGTAATGGCAGGACCCAAAGGATCAAAAGGGGAAATGGACTCAAAGAATAATCTGTTGTAGTACCACCACATAATGATCTACTGCTCATAACCTAGAGATTTACATCATTCACTGGAGTCAGTGTAATCTGACTTACAAGTTATCCTCAATCCTGCTAAGCATGATTTTTTCTTCAAAACAAAATTGACCCAGCAATTTTCCCTTCACAAAGCCTCACTCAGTAATCTGAATATGACTAAGATCTGTTGCCTAAAAATGGCCTTACTTTCTTTATTCCTGGTTCTTCAGAGAAAGAACCCCCAATCACATGCACTATCAAACCCAGAATTATCTAAACAGGCTTGGAAAAGGAATGAGATCTACAAATGCTGAGCCTTTAGCCATTCTCCTTATGATCACAAGTTAAATTATGCCCAAGCAGGATACTTTTCCACATTTTGCCCACTGCCTTTAAATGCAAAGCAGAATGCACTAAAATTTAAGGACTCTAGCCCAAAACACTGCAGTTACTGCTAATAAGCGCTACAAAATGAGAATCAGAGGTTAGTCAACGAAACCCTAAAGATCATCTAGGATACCTACTTATTTTATAGTTGATAAAACTGAGATTTCTACTATTCCTTGACAATCTTCACTTCCTGGTGCAAGATCCATGTCAAAAATTAATCCAGTTTTTATGATCCCAAATTAATTTTTTAATATAAGTGCCTTAATCATCTTTATCCTTAACAGTGTGGCATACAAATATAAAGGATTAAGAAATCATAATGACTACAACACTGTGATAATAACATTTGTGGTAAAGGTCAAAGGTTGACAACATTCCAAACTTCAGGTGGCTAATGAGGATTTTAAAACTCACTAAACCAGGGTTCTTAAGCCTTTTTTGTGTCATGGACATTTTTTCAGAATAACATTTGGTATAAAAAATAAAATATGCAGGATTATAAAGTCAGTCAATAAGGATGTATTAAGCACTGACTATTTGCCAAGCACTATTCTAAATCCTGAGAATACAAAAAGAGGCAAAAGACAGTTCCTATCTTCAAGGAGTTCATAATTTACTGAGGGAGATACCAATATATACAATAAACGATATACAGGGAAAATAGGAGATAATTAACAGAGGAAGGGCAATAGGATTAAGAGAGATTTGGAAAGGCTCCTTTAGAACATAGGATTTTAATGAAATTTAAAAGAAGTTAGGGAAGTCAAATGGTAATGAGGAGAGAGAACCTGTCAAGGATGGGACAAAGCATGAGAAATTGCCTGGAGCTGAAAGATGGATTATTATTATATTGATTTCCAATTTTTCATATATATATATATATATATATATATATTTTTTTTTTTAAATGTTCTAAGATCTTAGGTTAGGATTCAAGCCACAGAGTTTAAGTTTGAAGACTGCAGGTATCTCAGATGAACCCAAGTCACCAGGGAGTAAAAAATAAAATAGCTAAAAGAAAACTCTATTCAGATTAGCATCCCAGAAGCTCAGTCTTCTCATCTGTAAAATATGGTAGAATTTGATGCTCTAAAAAATTCAACTGAACTAAGTAAAAAAAAAAAAATCCAAAAGAAGAAATAATATAGCATGCCTCCTTCCCTAAGAGCAGAAATAATTTGACTAGGACAAATATTAAATACATTGTAACATGGGGTTCCAGAAGTCAACTGTTTCTGTTATCTGTTTTTCTGTGTCCCAAGGGACAGTTCATCTTGCAAGAGATGGAAAGAAATGGTAGAAAATGATCAAAAAAACAAAATTTTCAGAAAAAACAAAGAACTTTAAAAACCAATCAATCCCATGATCCTGTGTGGAGGTAAATAAAAAAAGCAGCAGCTTGCCCAGGCTGGCTCTTCTGAATTACACCAACACTCACTTGCAAAAAGGACAAGGGGGAATAACTAAAGTGCGCCCACTATCTCCACAGAGTAAATGACGTGAACATTCAGGGAGATGCCAGAGCCCCAGGTTCAGGTCTTTGCCGTCTGTCATTTATTAGCCATAACTGGCACACACAGCACCGTCACTACTGGATAACCCCCCCTTTGAGTCTAGTTTCTCTCACTGTGAAAGGCTGGATAGATGACCCCAACAGCCCATTCTGGAGTAAAAACCAGGGAAAGGAAGCAAAGAAGGTACAGTTCTCAAATCTGTCCTGCACTTCAAAACAGAAGATAACTTCTTGTTCATCTGTTTGGCCTTCAGATTACCCTTCCATAAAATATGCAAACTGCATGAGAAAAATGTTTAAATCATGTCTATCTCTAAATTAAAGGACTTTAAAGAGACTGACAGAACCCTTGATTTCTTTTAACACTCTGATATTTTATTGCATTGCAATACAATCGGTTTCCTTTACAGTTCTCTATGTTCACTGGCTTCACCTTCCACAGGGTGCTGGCACAAAAAGGGTGAAGATCTGATGGAAAGCAACTGCCTCATCTTTCTGACCCGGACTCCCAAGACTCAATAAGGGCAAAGGAGAGACCCCAGCCCAGCTGACCGCATTCCTGGGCAGTCTCTGAGGCTCCGTCAGTGCTGGACAGCTTTATGGCACCGCCACAGCCGAGCTCTTCAAATCTCTCACCGCAACACTGGGCCCATACATTCCGCCCTTGTATCAAGGTGGAGAACTTCTCCGTGGGTTTAAACACTCAGCACCTCTCTCAAGATTCCAAGTACTCTGAAAGCTCTGAAGCTCTAGATAAAGATTAACTTATCGGATAGTCTCAAGCTGTCTGGGGGCCGTCCGCTTTATGCCAGGCACCGTGGCACCGAGCAGGAAGCAATCGCTGCCACATTTCCAAGGAGGGAAATCCCTATCACAAAACTCGTGATAGGGGACAAAGGGGTAAAAGGAAGGGGCGAGATGGATCAATAGAGGCTTCAAGTGAAAAGTGCCCTTCAGCTGAACTTTGAACAAAACTTCCAGGAGACATGGCCAAAGGCGTGGAGGTGGTAGAGACCCCCATTTACACCCCAGGAATTGGGGTCCCAAGGCCCCCAGACGGAGTGGGCCGGCTGCCAGGACCCCCCTGCCCCTCCTCCAGGGGCCAGCCCCCAGGATCCTCCTGCTGTCAGAGGTCCGGCTCTCCCGCCCCGCTCAAGGCCTCTCACCCCCGGACCTGGCCGCCGGGCCCTCTCCCAGGGGACGGCTCTCCTCCCCCTCCCCCCGGGTGGCTCGCTGACCCTCTCGGCCGGACCCCGCAGCGGCTCCGGCCCCTGGCTCCGGGTCGCGAGCTCCCGCCCCTGCAGCCGCAGCCTCTGCCCGAATGCGCGCTGCGTGGCCCTCTCCTGCCAGCGGGGCCTCCTCTCGGACCGCACGGACCCCGGCACCAGGCCGCCCTCCGGGCTTCTCGGGCCCACAACGAGCCCCTTTCCGGAGCCCGCGGGCATTTCGCCAGCGGCGCCCGAGCACAAGCGGCCGTTACCCGCCTCCGGACGCGGGGGGACGCCGGGAGAGCCCCCGGCGGGGGCGGGTCAGCCCGGGACCTCCGCCCAAGCACTCGGGGGCCGCCCACGGGAGCAAGCCGAGGGCCCGCGGCGGCCGAGACCTTGGCTCGGGAAGCGCTAAGCAAACGCCCCGGAGCGGGCCCGCGCGGGCGCCGGGGGGCGGGAGGGCCGGGGGGGCGGGCCCGGGGCTCCCTGGCTCCGGGCCCCGCGCGGGCCCGGCCGCCTGCGTGTCACTTCCCCCCCGCCCCGGGCCCGGCCCGGCCGCTCCCTGCCGCGGCGCCGGCCCCCCCCCCGCCCGCCCCCGGCCCCGGCCCCGGCCCCGCTCACTCAGGCCCGCCTGCGACTCCTGGGGCGGCGGCTCCGGCTCCGGCGGCTCCGAGCCTCCCTCTCCCTCAGCCCGCCGACACAACAGCAGGAGCGAAGGCCGCCAGCCACTCGCCGGAAAGACGTCACGACGCCCCTCCCCCGGCTACTTCCGGAGGCGCGCTCCCCGCTGGGGGCCCGCCCCTTCTGCTCCGCGAGCCTGGGAGACTGACCGGGAGGAGGCGGAGGGGGCGGGGCTCAGTGCGGCCCCGCCCACCTCGGCGCGCGTCGGAGCGCTCGGGACGTGGCAATGAGAGGAGGGCGGGAGGAGGGCAGTGCGGGGGAGGGGAGGCTTCCCTCCCAGTTCCCGTTCGGCTTCGGTTGTCGCCCCGGGCGCCGCCGCCGGCGTTCTGGGAGGAGCCCCGCCCCACGCTCCCCTTCACACCTCCCGGGAGAGCTGCGGCTCCTGAGCCAGAGCTTCATCCTCCCGGGTCCGGTGCGCCCCAGCTGGGGAGGCCCCTGCGCAGAGCTCTCCGCCCCCCCGGCCCTCCCGCCCCCCGGCGCCCGCGCTCAGTCAGGGCGCCTCCCCCAAGAGAGGCGCCTCCCCCAAGAGAGGCGCCCCGGAAAGCTTGTGGGGCCCGAGGCCCGTTCCCATGGCAACCTGCGGGCCCCGCTTTACAGCAGGGGAAACTGCGGCCCGGGGGCGTCCGTGGCTCCAGCCTGCATACGACCGTATGCAAATATGATGTACCAACGTATGAATATGCATAAAATACACAGACACATTGTGACTAGGCAAATAACGCAGCTCATGTTTGCCGTGTAAATACAGAGGATAACTAGTTTGAGACGTTTTAAATTTAAAACTTAAATGCATGTAACAAACATCTGAACAAAATATCAAATATAAATGCGATGCATCACTACGCTGACTATGGATAAAACATGAATGCAACGTTTAGATCAGATGCCATATTACTATGACATGTAAACACAGACACGAAGGTGCAGCGGGTTTGTGCATGCGCTGACGTAGCAATGCAACGTGCTGATAAATATTGACATGATGACACAGTGATAAACACATTACATCGATTGTAAATATAAATAACATAGATCTATATTAAGCATTCTACATGTACGTACCACGCAGCCACTTATTATCTGCGCACACATATGTAGGATGTATCTACGGTTACAGCTGATTCTTTGCACAAAATGGAAAGTTCTCTCTCCATTTCCCTCGCCTAGAGCAGCGGATATTTGTCCTGAATGAAGAATTCAGTTTAAATCCCGCCTCTGACACAAGGGATGTGGCCATGATCCTTAACCTTTGTGAGCCCTGATTTTGTCACCTGTAAAACCAGAATAATAACGTGAGCAGCAGCACCGTCACTGATTAATTGCAAGCCTCAGAGGGGATCATGTGTATGGAATGAGGGTGGGGACAGGGTCATCCACCTGCTCCCAATGCACACGGAGACTGGGTATTAGAAGAGATCTTCCCTACTTACTTTAGAATACAGGCAGGGACCCCCTGCTACCTTTCCACTTCCACTTATTGTCTCTTTCTGACACTTAAAAAACATTAAATAGTTGTTATTTCCCCCAATTACTTGTAAAACCAATTTTTAACTTTTTTTTTTGAGTTTGAGTTTCAAATTCTCTCCCTCCTTACCTTTCCCCTCCCTGAAATGGTAAGCAATTGGATATAGGTTATACTTGTGTAATCACATAAAATACATTTCCATAAAAGGCACTTTGTGAAAGAAAATACAAACCAAAAAGCCCAAGAAAAATAAAATTGTGCCATTTTTCTAAGTTCTGCAGTCAGATTCCATCGGTTCTTTCTCTAGGGAATGGAGAGCATTTTTCATTACGGGTCCTTTAGAATTATCTTGGATTGTTGTGTTGCTGAGAATAGCCGAGTCTTCCGTAGCTGATGGTCGTACAATGTTGCTATTACTATGTATAGTGTTCTGCTGGTTTTGCTCACTTCACTTTGTATCAGTTCATGTGAGTCTCCAGATTCTCCTGAAAGCATCCTGCTCAACATTTCTTAAAGACCAGTCGTCTTTTCTCCTTTCACATGATTAACATAGAAATATGTGTAATATGATTTTATATATATATATACATATATATAAAATCTATATCAGATTGCTTGTCAACAATGCATTAGTGTCTCAGTTTTCCCACGTGTCCCTCCCAACATCTGTCATTTTCCTTTTCTGTCATATTAGTCAACCTGATAGATATGAGGTGGTACTTCAAAGTTATCTTACTTTGCATAGCTCTAATCAATGATTTAGAGCACTTTTTCATATCAAGATAGCTTGATTTCTTCATCTAAAAACTGCCTGTTCACATTCTTTCATTGTCTGGTCAATTGGGGAATGGTTCTTATTTTTATACATTTGACTCAGTTCTCTATACATTTGAAAAATTAGGCTTTTATCAGATAAACTTGCTGTAAATTTTTTTTCATGTTATAATTACTATTTATTTCCCTGATCCCCTCTCTCTCTCTCTCTCTCTCTCTCTCTCTCTCTCTCTCTCTCTCTCTCTCTCTCTCTCTCTCTCTCTCTCTCTCTCTCTCTCTCTCTCTCTCTCTCTCCCTCTTTCTCTGTCTCTGTCTCTCTCTCTTTCCCCTTTCTCCTTGTCCATTCTCAAAAGTGTTTTGCTTCTAGCCACTGCCTCCCCCAATATTCTTTTCCTTCATCATCAACTCCCTTTTTTCTTATCCCTTTCCCCTCCTACTTTCCTGTAGGGCAACATAGATTTCTATATCCAACTAAGTGTGCTTATTATTCTCTCTTTGAGTCATTTCTGGTGAGAGGAAGATTCAAGCACTCCCCTCCACCTCCCCCAACTTCCCCTTCATAGTAAAAGTTCTTTCACTTTGTTTTAGTCTTTTATTTTTCCAAATACACGCAAAATACACCTTTGCAAAACCTTGTGTTCCAAATTTCTCTCTCTTTCCTCTCCCCTGTCCTCTTCACAAGACAGCAAAGCAATCTGATATAGGTTAAACATTCTCTCACCTTTTTATGTGAAATTATTTACCCCATTCTCCTTCTCCTTTCCCTTTCTCCAAGTGAATTCCTCTTCCTCAGCCTTAATTTTAATTTTTTTATATATCATTCCATTATATTAAATTCACTCAAATCCTCTATGTACATTCCTTTTAATTGCCCTAATACTTATAAAGTTCTTCAGAGTTACAGGTATCACCTTGCCATATAAAATGTTAACCTTATTGAATCCTTTATTATTTCTCTTTCTTGTTTATCTTTCCTGGGTTTCCCTTGGGTCTTTTATTTGAAAGTCAAGTTTTCTATTCAGCTCTGGGCTTTTCCTCAGAAAATTCTCGATTTCCTTGAATGTCCATTTTTCCCCAGAAGGATTATGTTCACTTTTTTTTTCTGAATAAGTGATTCTAAGTTGCAATCCTGACCTGATAGTTCAGAAATTTGGCTACAATATTACTGAGAGTTTTCATTTTAGGATCTCTTTTAAGTAGGCGATCTGTAGATTTTTTCAGTTTCTATTTTACCCTCTGGTTCTAAACTACCCTGTTTCCTGGATTATTTCTTGAAAGATGATGTCTAGGCACCTTTTTTTTAAATATGTTTTTTATGTAGACCAAAAATTCCTAAATTATCTCTCCTCAATCTGTTTCCATTTTCCCAATGAAGTATTTGACATTGTCATCTATTTTTTAAATATTCTTTTGATTTTGTCACATTCTTTGATATCTCATGGAATCATTAGGTCCAACTTGCCCAATTCTCATTTTTAAGATATTATTTTCTTTGTTGAGTTTTTGTACCTCCTTTTCCATTTGACAATCCTGCTTTTTTAAGAAGTCCTTTTCTCATAGATTTTTGTGTTTCTTTTACTATTTGGTTCATATTGGGTTTTTAGGTGTTATTTTCTTCAGTGTTTTTGTTGTTGTTCCTCCTTTACCAAGCTGTTACCTTTTTTTCATTATTTTCTTACATCACTCATTTATTTTCTCAAGTTTTCCTCTACCTTTCTTATTTGAGTTTTAAAATTCCTTTTGAGCTCTTTCAGGAGTTTTTTGTTTGTTTGTTTGTTTGTTTTGGGACCCGACAACAATTCACATTTTCCTTTGAGGCTTTTGGATTCAGCAGTTTTGACTTTATTATCTATCCTCTTCAGAGTTTGTATTTTGAACTATTTTGTCACCATAGTAATTTTGCTGTTGTTGTTTACTTATTTTTCCAGCTTATATCTTAACTTTTATCTTTATGCTAAAGTTGGACTCCGCTCCAAGGCTGGAAGGGCACTGTCCCAAGCTTCAAGTTTTCTGTGAAGCTGTTTTCAAGCTAATTCTGGGGACCTACGAGTTTTCACTTCCTCCCAGGTGGTATGATCTAAGGAGAGGTGTGGTCTCCTGCCCACAGAGCTGATCTGTGAGTGACCCCCTGGTGGGCTCCCTCACCCTGGGACTGGGACCCCGCGCCTCTGGCAAGGAAGCAGAGCCCTGCCCCTAGGACCAGCAAAGGGACCCCTGTAATCTCCTGCTGACCAGCTGTCTGACCCCTTTACCGTCTGGGGGCTGAGCACTCTGGAAGCAGTTGCTGCTGACTCAGCCCCTCCAAGGCTGGTGGCCGGCCAGCCCAAGGCCGGGTGTTGTCTGGCCCTCCAGTCTTAGCCCGGAGCCTCAGAGGATCCCTGCTCATCCTCCAGGGTGTCTTTGGCTAGAAACTGTTTCCCTCCATACTTTTGTCGGCTCTGCTACTCCAGAATCTGTTTAGAGCAGTTGTTTTAAAGTTGTTTGGCAGAGAATCTGGGAGAGGTTGGGTGAGTCCCTGCCTTTACTCTGCCTTCTTGGCTCCCCCCTCCCGCCCCCACTTTCCAGGTCACATCATGGCTCCTCCTTGTTTCTAGGAACCAGCCACTGATGTGTGGGTTCCCCTGGGCTCTCCTGGAAGGAAGGAAGGAAAGAAGGAAGGAAGGAAGGAAGGAAGGAAGGAAGGAAGGAAGGAAGGAAGGAAGGAAGGAAGGAAGGAAAGAAGGAAGAAAGGAAGGAAAGAAGGAAGAAAGGAAGGAAGGAAAGAAGGAAGAAAGGAAGGAAGAAAGGAAGGAAGGAAAGAAGGAAGGAAGGAAGGGAGGAAAGGAGGGAGAAAAGGAAAGGAGGAAGGGAGAGACGGAGGGAGGAAAGGAGGAAGGGAGGGAAAGAAGGAAGGAAAGGAGAGAAAGAAGAAAGGAAATAAAGAAGGGAAGGAAGGAAAAAAAGGAGCAGGAGGTGACTTCCCAGAATGATGGCTGCAGAGGCTGACTCTAAAATTAGTGAATGTTGGTGGACATTTGGGGCACCAACGATGATGAGAGTGAGAAAATCTGGAATGTAACTGAGACCTTCTGCCTGAGTTAAGCCATGGCTGTTGTTTGTGTGTGTGTGAGTGTGTGAGTGAGTGTGTGTGTGTGTGTGTGTGTGTGTGTGTGTGTGAGTGCGTGACAGAAGGCTGACTCAGCCTGGGGTCACCGTCTCCCCTGCTTTCCCCTTCAGTTGGAATGATTCTAGCTGGAACAGCAGGGGGCCTCCTAAGGCCATTTTATTTCAGCTTACAGGCAACAGGTTAGATCCAAAACAAACAATTTTTTCTGGAATTGAGCCCCATCCCAAGACATTTCCCAATCAAGTGGTCTAGATTTGCATCCAGGGGTTTCTTCTCTCAGGATATCTGCCAGGCACTTTAGTTTTCAGATTCCTCATTTAAATTGTTTTCATTTATTGCTTAATAATAAGTATTACTTTGGTGGCCAAGGGGAACAAAGAAGCTCCAAGGCCGGGAGCTTTTGCCTCTTCAGTGTCGTGGACCCCCTTTGACCACCTGGTGCAGCAGATGGACCCTCCTTCCCAGGATCATTTTTAAATAATTGAAGGAAATGCCAAATATTAATTAAAGTTTAGTGAAAATAAAAATACACTATTTTTTCCATCCAAGGCCACAGATTCCCTGAAAGGCTAAGAATCCCTGCTTTGGAGAAGCTGGAAGAAGGGACTGATAATTTTTCAGAAGGAGCAAGCATTTCACTGGGGGTTGGGAGATAGGGGTTTGAGTTTGCTCTGCAATAAACTGACTATATGACCTTATCTTTGGGCTTTAGGGTCATCATCTGCAAATTGGGGCGGGGGCAGGGACAGCATCTCTGAAGCCCTTACAGCTGTAAGAGTCTAGGGACCATTTCCTGAGCGAGCGCTGCTGGGGATCAGGGGAGCAGATGAGGGATTGATCCAAGGCCACCATGCAGCTACAAAACGTCCCTTCTGGGACTCAAATCTGCGTCTCCCGACCTTAAGCTTGGGGATGTTTCTGGTTTTCGCTCCTTAATGAAAATATGAAAAGCTATTCTGGACTTCTCCAGGCCTCCACTGTGAGAGGCTTCTCAGTCCGAGTCTGCCCCGGCTGGGATGTGCCTCTCTGCACACCCTGCACAAGGTGGGGGGACCTCCTTTTACACCTCCTGGATCCGTGGGGACACCATCGCAGTACGCAGGCCGTCCATCATATGCCGTCTCTGTTACTGGGGGACTAGGTCTTGTGTTTTTCCAGTCACATACTTTTCTGAAGCGAGGGTGGGGTTTGTGAGATAAATTACAGGGCTTGCCAAAGACGCTTCTGTGATCTGTGAGTGTGTGCTCTTAGAAGATCCCTGGAAAGAAGGAACAATCATTTATTTTTGTTTGTTTGTTTTTCTTTTTAAAGCTTTTTATTTTAAAACACATGCAGGAATAGTTTTCCACCTTCCCCCTTGCAAAACCTTGTCTTTCATATTTTTTCCCTCCCTTCCCTCATCCTCTCCCATAGACGGCAAGGAATCCACCATATGTCAAACATGTGCAATTCTTCTATACATATTTTCACAATTATTCTGCTGCACAAAAAAATTCCGATCAAAAAGGGAAAAAAATGAGAAAGGAAAACAAAGCAAGCAAACCACAACAAAAAGAGTGAGAATGCTACGTTGTGGTCCACACTCAGTTTCCACAAGCCTCTCTCTGGGTGCAGATGGCTCTCTCCATCACAAGGTCATTGGAAATGGTCTGACTCATCTCCTTGTTGAAGAAGGCCACATCCATTAGAATTGATCATTGTATAATCTTGTTGTTGCCGTGTACAACGATCTCCTGGTTCTGCTCATTTCACTCAGCATCAGTTCCTGTAAGTCACTTCAGGCCTCTCTGAAATCAGCCTGCTGATCATTTCTTACAGAACAATAGTATTCTATAACATTCAGCCATTCCCCAACTGATGGACATCCATTCTGTTTCCAATATCTTGCCCCTACAAATATAGCTGCCACAGTTTTGCCTTTTCCCTTTTTTAAGATCTCTTTGGGATACAGACCTATAGAGACACTGCTAGAAGAAAGGAGGCAGTTTGATAGCCCTTTGGGCTGTTCTCCAGAATGGTTGGATCAATTCACAATTCCACCCACAATGTATCAGTGTCCTAGTTTCCCACATCCCCTCCAACATTCATCATTATCTTTTTCTGTCATTTTAGCCAATCTAACAGGCGTGTAGTGCTACCTCAGAGTTGTCTTAATTTGCATTTCTCTGATCGATAGTGACTTAGAGCAGTTTTTCGTATAGAATGATTTTAATTTCTTCATCTGAAAATTGTTCATATCCTTTGACTATCAGTTCGAGAAAGGCTGGAACAAGCATTTCTTTAGCCCCTACTGTGCACCAACCAAGCACTTTATATAATTATTACACCATTTGATCCTCATTTTAACCCTGAAGGCTAAAATTATTTTTATCCCCATTTATGGATGAGGAAATTGAGGCAGAATTCTAGTTATGACGGAATTGTGGGATGCTGCTCAAAGCCAAGCGCTGGTCACAAACATGGAGCGGGGTGATTCCTTGGAACGTGGCATCTGGCTCCAAGGACAGGGACTTTGGCTTTTTGCTGGGGGCAGGCGCTGGGCATTGTTCCACGTCCCTCCTCCCTCCATGGCCCAGACAACAGTCCTGCTTGGTCCCCACGAGCCCCTATCACTGGAGCAGAGCAGCATTGGGTGCCAGAGCCCATGTTAAGTGGATGGGGTTCCCTCCACTCAGGGCCATGATTAAATGTCTCGTGGCCAGGGGAAACACCGTGCAGCTGGCGAACTTCTGAGGGTAACTGGCACCACTGGCGGTTTCTCTGCCACTTTTAAAATTCTAATTTGCTGATTTCCGGGGCATAAAAGCTCACACTGAGTGGTCAGTAGTTGGCCTGGTCACCGCTGGCTCCAGCGCCTGGCTCAGTGTCCCCATCCAGGCAGCTGCCAAAGAAAGGATTTGGCTCCTGTTCTAGCCACGGTCCTGGAAGGAAAAGTCTGCAGAAGCTGGAGATGCGGAATTACTTATTATTTCTGGAAAAACCAGAAAGGGGATTTGAAAAATGTTTTCATGGGGGGACCTGGCCCAAGTGCTCGGGTGCCCCCAGGGGTCTCCCACTGACCTGGTTCTTTCCCCTGGAGGATCCTCCCTGCTCTTCTCCAACTCCGAGCTTCCTTCATGTCTTTGGTATCAGAAGCCATTCCTTAATGCTCTTCCTTCTCTTTGAGTCGCCCCCGAGTCCCCCGTATAGCTTGTCTGAATTGTCCACGTCCCCCCCTCCTATTAGACTGCAAGCTCCTTGAGAGCAGGGCTCTTATCCCACCTTCCAGGCTCTACACGGAGCCTGCACAGCCTAACGAGAACTGGTTGCCTCTTGCTGCCGTCTTGTGCCTCAGTTTCCCACTGTCGTCGGGCGTGCTCAGGAAGGCCCTTTCCAGGTCTGACAAATCCAGGGTCACTGGGTAGCAGCGTCCATGACTTTGGGCCAGGGAAGTGATCTCTGAACCTCAGCCAGCCTGCCTGACGGGTTAGGAGGGGTGAGAGGAGGCTATTAGTCATTCCTATAATGCTAATCTTATTTATGAGAGCATTCGTAGCCTAAAAACAAGTACCTGGGAAATAAAAAAAACAAACAAATTTTGTACATTTGTAATTGAGATTTCCTTTAGGAGGAAAAAAATATATGTAGGTGTAGACTGGGAAAAGTTATAAAATTGTCATTGTGAGTATATTTTATATATATGCATATGTATATTCATTGTGAAAGGCACTTTTTTTTAAAGCATTTCCTTTTGTGAACTACCAATGTTTTGTTCACTTCTGTTACTGCTGTTCTCCTCCTCTTTGTCACTTGCATTCTTGGTCTCTTACTAACAGGGTGTGAGTCAGTCCCTCTCATATTTTGCAGAAGGAAGTCACAATTTCTGCTTAGGGAGAGGCAGTAATAGGGAGGTCTACACAACCCCCCGGGGTGAGGACAGATGATCTGGGGAGGAGACAGAATCCTGTATCTGTCAATTGGTACCCAAGGGATGGGCCTCAATTTTCTCACCTGTAAAATGAGATTTTTACTTGATAGCCACTGAGACCTTTTCTAAGATAGCCCACCATTTCGTCTCTCTCCTGGCTACCCCCCTTTACTTTTGGATTTCTCTGGCTATAGTTGAGAGCAACCCAGGGAGATTCAGCTTGATCAAATTCTTATTAATTAATGACAAAAATTCTTCTTAATTTAAATATATTTATTCCAGGATTTAGATCTGTTTATTCTAGATCTTAAATCTATTATTTATTCTAGGTTCTAAATCTATTCTAGATTTTAAATTTATTATTTATTCTAGATTCTACATCTATTTCTTTTAGATTTTAAACAAATCTTATTTTAGATTTTAGATCTTTTCTTATTCTGGATTTTAACTTTATTTATCCTTATTTAGTCTACATCCTAATTCTAAATATATTCATCCTAGATTTTAAATCTATTATTTTATTCTAGATTCTAAATCTAGATTTTAAATTTAAATTGAATCCAAATTTAGTTTAAAATCTAGAATTTTTTAGATTTTAAATCTTTTCTTCTCTTGGCTTTTAAGTCTACTCTTATTTATTCTAGATTCTGAATCTATTTTTCTCGCTCTTAAATCAATTATTTATTCTAGATTCTAAATCTATTTGTTCTAGATTTTAAATGAATCCTTATTTATTTTAGACTTCAAATCTTTTATTTATCCTGGCTTTTAAATCTATTTATCTTTATTTATTCTACATTCTAAATCTATTTATCCTAGATTTTAGAAATAAATTCTGAATCTCTTTGTTCTTTATTCTAAATTTTAATCCTAGATTTTAAATGTATTGTATCTTCTCAAATCTGAATAATTTGTTTATTCTAAATTTTTAATCTATTTATCCTTTTTTTCTTCCCGATTTTAAACCTCTCATTTCTCCTGGATTTTAGAGGCCTATCCTTATTTTAAATCTACTTATCCTCCCTGCTGAGCCTTTTTTGTTCTGGAGTCTGACTCTGTGTATCCTCATTTACCCTAAGTGGATAACTAACTTCTCCAATAGAAATAAACGTGGATTAGCCCCTGCCCAGGGGGGTCCACGAGGGCCTGACTCCAGCTGCTCCAGGGCCAGCCTCCCCGGGCACGCGGGGGCAGGGCAGCTGCCCTACACAAGCAGCCCTGTGGCTCAGCCAGGAGGGGCCCGGGCCCGGCCCCACAGGGCATCCCCGGCGGCCGGGGCTGGGCTTCCTCGCTGCCGGGGCTCACGGCCATGGGGGCAGTTCGTGGAGGGCCGCCAGGCGGCGCCAAGGTGCCGAAGCGCTGGAGTCAGGATGGTTCTTGGGTTCAGGCCCTGCCTCGGACACTGGTTCCAACTAGGCTAACGCCACCTCCTGGGACAGAGAGACCCACTGTATGGTGTAGTGGAGGAAAGCATGGCTGTCCGGAGGGGCCAAGGGGTCTCTGCCACAAGGAAGGTTGTGCTCTGAACCCCAAAAGGCTGAGAAGCACTTGTGAGCCCAGAGCGGGGGGCAATAGGACACCTGTGGAGGAGCTAAGGCAACGTCCAGGAGAGACCCAAGAGAGGAGGCAGAAGGAAGGTCTTCCCCGGGGAAGAGCAAGGGGCTCTTCCCAGTCCGGTCAGGGCCACTCTTGCCAGTTCTCTCTGGGTGGGCTTTCCAAGCATCCCTAGACTGGTTAAGAGAAAGGAGGCGGGAGGGGAAGGAATGATGAGTACTTAGGAAGTCGAGTCACACTCAGTGAAATTAAAATAGACTAAAGAGAAGCCTCTGTTTAAATTCTGCAGGTCCCCCTCCAAGGGGTTGGAGTCCAAATCAACCCCTTTAAAATGGCTTAGGACTGAGAAAGGGGGATTTTAAAAGTGTGCATGGCACCATTCACAGGATGCTTTCCCTTCTCTCCCCTGCCACTAGGCCGCACCCATTTACCTGCTTCATACCCTTCACACACCTGCCTGTATGTACGCACCTTCCCAGGAGAAAGACAGGCGGTAAAGGCAGGGACCGTGTACTTTTTGTCGCCCTGTCCTTGGTGACTGGTACACAGTCGGTGCTTAATGCTTGTTGCCTGATACACCACAGAACGGGTGGGCAGTGGGAGGACCTGCACTTACAGTCTGAGTCCCTCCAGAGTGCCCCTTGAGACATTACCTCACGCCCACCTCCCTGAGATGGCGGAGGCAGGGCCAGAAGCAAGCTTTCAGCCCGTTCTTTCCTCCCAGATGGAGAACCCGAGCCCGGGAAGGCTGTGGCGGGCTCCGCTGGCAGGTGCCTGAGGCAGGCTGTGACCCGGCCCTCCCGGCTCCCGCGCAGTACTACGTCCCCTACTCCAGCTGCCTGGGACTCCTCTCCTGGAAAGTGGAGACCGTTGGTCACCTCGCCCAGTCCTTGTAAGGGAAACTCTTTATAGGAAAACCGACAGGAGTGGGAGTGGCCACAGCCCAATTCTGAAACAAAATGGCTGACTCTGCGATGCAGTTCTGTCTGGGACAGAACCCTTTGTTGGGCATTGGGACGGGCACCAGACTACGCCGCCCACCTCCTGGAAGACTTCACAGGCCAGGGGAGTCCGCAGGTAGCCCAGGCCAGAGCCCCTGCCCACTCCACACCTCATCCTTGGGGTTCCTGCCCGAGCTCCCTGCCACTCCTCCAGAGCACACACACGGGACAGCTAAAACACCCTGCCCGCCGACTTGGCAAAGCTGGTTCAGAGGCCACGTGCTTGTGGAGGATCCCCCAAATGCCGAGACCCTCCCCCTGGCTTCTCCTGCACTGGGTGGGCAGCACCTGGGCGGCCCACTGGGTTACTTCTATAACCTAAGCTGGCCTGCTGTAGCCTGTAACGTCCATTTTACACAAACTAGGGTGACGGAGCGCAGAGCGGGCAGGCTCCCTCCTGGCCCAGGGACAGCAGTCCCTCTTGCTCCCACTGGCTGCCAGAGCTCGATGTGAATCATCTCCTTTGATGCTCAGAGCCCTGTGACGCCATCATCCCCACCCCCACTTTACAGAGGGGGAAATCTGCTCAGAGCGGCCCAGTCACAGCTAGTGGGGGCCTGGGGCAGGTACAAGTCCAGGTCTTCCTGATCCCATCCAGAACATATCCTCTGGCCCTCGCTGTCCCAACTCTGACCCAGGCTGAGAAGTGCATTAATATGATGGGTTTTAATGACAAAGGGCACGTCGTGCCCAGCCCGCCTTCTCTTCCGGCGGCTCGCGGGCCCCATGCCGCCTACGCCCCCTGTGAGTCAGCAAGGGGAGTCGACCCCCACACAGCTCTCCGTTTTTAATTAAAAATTTAATTTTAAGATGAACACGTAGAAAAGAAAGCAGGAAGTTCTGTCAGAGAGAACCTGTGCTTTCCAGCAAATGTTTTATTTCAGATATTGAGGAGTTAAAAAAAACATCCCTTCTCTCCAACTGAGCTTCAGCAAAATAATTTTATTCTCTAACATATGGTAAACACAGACGTGCAAAGCATGCTTGCTTCTCCCTCCACAGCCGGCTCGATTCTCTTCAGCCCAGCCCCGGGGACGGCGGCGCGCAGGTAGGGAGCGGGAGGGCCGAGAGCACACAACTATGAACACGGAGCGTCGAGCTGCCTCCTCAGAGCTCGCTGCCACAAAGCTACGACTTGGAATCTAGGCTGTCCGGATCGAGGGAAGGCAGCAGCGCTGGCCGGGCCTCCTCAGGGCCGTTAGTTATTCTGGTAATAAAACCACTTGTCCACTGTGCCGAGAGAAAAAAGCAACCATCAGAAACTGCTCAGAAACACAGTGGGAGGGCCCAGAGCCAACGTGTCCTCCACGGGACCTCCAGGAGGACGCCGGCCTACAGAGCTTAACGAGCCCCCATGGCCAGAACCTACCGGAGCCCGGGCCCCTGACCTAGAGGGGCTGGCATGCTGGGGGGAGGAGGGCATGCTGGCGGTCACCGGGCCAGTGCTCCAAGTCTGGGGAGCACAAGCTCCTTCAGGGCCAGGACCGTTTCATTCTCAGGCCCTGAGCACAGAACCTGACAACAGCAGGCACCTCATAAATGCCTCAGGACAGATCCCCAAGGAGGTCGGCCTTCCCAGGCCAAGCAGCACCCTGTGAGCGCTCCCCTGGCCAGCCTCAGACCCGCATCAGACTTGCTGCTGGCTTTCTAGACTGGCCCATTCCTTGCAGGAGCAGAAGAGGGGAGCGTTTTGGGGGGAATTATTACTCACCAGCCAAAGGGGAGCCCAATTCAAGCCCCACATTTGGTGGGGTGCAGCACCAACGCCCCCCAGGGCCTGAACTACCCCCCCCCCCCGCCCCTAATTCTAACACACCTCATGAGGGAGCAGTTTCCCTGGAGCAGAAACAAGGCCGCGGCCCCAGTGGGGAGAAGGGACAGAAAGCGCCCCGAGTGGTGCGAGAAGGCAGGCAGGGCCCGGGCCTTGCTGCTCCCCCTCCCCCGGCTCCCAAAGCTGCCATCACTCAGGCCGGACCTTACCATCTGTGGGGATGACGCAGGCTGACTCACAAGTTGGCGGCAGCTACAACAACAATAGAGAAGGCACCATTAGGATCACAGATGAAAAAGAGAGAGCAGGTGGAGGGCCCTGGAGGCAGAAGGCGTCCCTCCCTGAGCCTCTGTACCTCTTCAGGAAGATGAGCCGGCTGTCCGGCTTCCCGGCGGGGTCTCCCAGGCCTAGATCTAGGATCCCGACCCAGGACCTTCTGCCTTTCTGTGCAGGGACCTGCCAGAGCTCTCAGAAGCCCTGGGGCACTCTCCAAAGCTAATAAAGCGCACACACGGAGCCGTCCTGGACAGCTGGGCTCCAGCTCCTCCCCGAGGCCTTTTCTGCCAGCCACAGGACGATGTCCGAACCCTTTAGATGAAGCAATCTATCAATCTATGGCCACATTCACCTCTCACACAGAGACCCAAGTCAAACTGATAAGAATCCAAGTCACTGCCAACTGATAAATGGTCAAAGGGCACGAACAGGCAGTTTTCAGATAAAGAAATCAAAGCTATCTACAGTCATTCGGAAAAATGCTTAATCTCTTTTTTCCTCTCAATAGTATTTCATTTTTCCAAGTACAAGCAAAGATAGCTTGCAACATTCATTTTGCAAAGATTTTGAGTTCCAAATTCTCTCTCCTTCCCTCATCTTCCCCCTCCCAAAGATAGCAAGCAATCTGATAGAGATTATACATATGCAATTATTTTACATATATTTCCATATTTGTCATGTTGTGGAAGAAAAATCAGAATAGGAAAAAACCCACAATAAAGGGGAAAAAAATGTGAAAATACTACACTTCAATCTGCATTCAGTCTCCATAATTCTCTTTCTGAATGAGAATGGCAGTTCCCATCTCAAGTCTATTGGAATTGTCTTGGATCACTCTAGACTGAGAAGAGCTAAGTCTATTAGAGTTAGAGTTGATCATCACACAGTGTTGCTCTTACTACGTACAATGTTCTGGTTCTGTTCACTTCACTCAGCATCAGTTCATTTAAAAAGTTTCTTCACAACTTTCTGAAACCATCCTGCCGATCACGACTTTTAGAATAATATTCCATGATATTCATACCCCATAATTGACTCAGTCATTCCCCAGCTGACGGGCAGCCACTCAGTTTCCAGTTCCTTGCTGCTACAAACATTTTTGCACATGTGGGTCCTTTTCTCTATTTTATGTTGTCTTTGGGATACAGATCCAATAGTGGAACTGCACCTACCATTACCTTTTCCTGTCATCTTAGTCCATTTGATAGGTATGAGGTAATACCTCAGAGTTGTTTTAATTTCATCTAAATCATATTTGATCAGAGAAATGTAAATTAAAACAATCGAGGTTCCAACTCACACCTATCAGAGTGGCTAAGATGACAAAAAAGGAACATGTGGGATGTTGGAAAACTGGGACACTAATGCACTTTTGGTGAAGTTGTGAATCGATCCAACCATTCTGGAGAGCAAAGAATTGTGCCCAAAGGACCATAAAACTGTGCACCCCCTTTGATCCCTCCAAAAAAAGGGAAAAGGATTTAACTATACAGTAATATTTATAGCAGCTCTTTTTGTGGTAGCAAAGAATAGGAAATCAAAGGGATGCTCATCAATTGGAGAATGGCTATGCAAGCTGTAGTATGATTGTAATGGAATATTATTATGACATAAGAAATAACAAACAGGATGATTTTAAAAAAAACCTGGAAAGACTGACATAAACTGATGCAGTGAAGTGAACAGAACCAGGAGAACGTTGCACACAGTAACAGGACTAACGTGATCAACTGAGAATGACTTAGCTATTCTCAGCAATGCAATGATCCAAGACAATCCCAAAGACTTAATGATGAAGCATTTGATCTGCCTCCACAGAAAGAACTTGTATTGACAGAATACAGATGGAGGCATGCTATTTTTCACTTTTTTCTTTGAGCCTTTTTGTACAAAAGACAGATATGGAAATATTTTACATAATTGTACATGTATAACCTACCTGATTGCTCATCATCTCAAGGAGGGGAAGGGAAAGGAGGGAGGGAATTTGGAACTCAAAACTTTTTTTCAAAATGTTAAAAAGTTGTTTTAAGATGTAATTGGGGGAAAAGTAAACTAATCTTTTTAAAAATAAAATAAATTTATGGCTATTTAAGGAGGATTCCTCTTATCTTTCATCTTAGAAAGAACATCAAGTGAGGAGCACCCATCCACCTGGATGCCCTTCCATGCACTCAGCAAACAGCCAAGTCACCAAACACTTTCTTTTCCCTAATTGCTGTTGCCTAGAGTACGGGTAGATGCAGTGATCCTTCAAGCTTCATTTGGACCGTTTTAAAATTCTAAAAATCTCTGTTTTCTTGCATTTGTATTTATTTTGCCAAGTTATCTTCCAATTAATCCAGTGTGGGTGCAAATGGGAATGTGGCCCCCTCTTCCTCTCCTCCCCACCCCTCTGTGGCCCTCCTGGTCCAGGCTAACTCAGCTTCTTTTTAAGCATCTTGGCCCACTTGAACATTAATTACTGCCCAGGTAATAGCCCTCCACGGAGCAATGAACCGTTCCCAAGACAGCAGCTGTCTGACAAAATCCCCAGCCTACCAGTCTTTCAGCTTGTGATCTCCTCCAAGTGCCATGAGCCCCTGAGTCAGGGTCTAATGTGTTCACACATTTAGTGACTTGGCGCCACGCCACAAACACTGAGAAAATGAGCGTTTTCTGCAGGTTCAGCCCCCGGCTCTGCCTGCTCAGAAAACGTTGTTTGCACTTACGTTGTCTACAACGGCTTTGGCAGATTCCACGCTGCACTTGAAGGGGCTGTTCTCCACGGTGAGGTTCATGCTGTTTGTAAAAAGCAAAACAAAAGCAATCCGGAATCAGAGCCAAGGCTTGGGACCCACAAGTCTCGCACAGACTTCACCATGACTGACTGAGACAAGCCAGGCAAGGCTCCATTGTCATCCAGCAGGTTAAGAAGCGTTCCCTGTGTTAATCAGTGTCACCAGTCAGACATTCTAGCCTACACTCACTTTACTCAAGCTCAGCCCCGCTCCCAAGCACTACGGGAGGCCCAGAGAAATTCGGCTAAGTCCCACAAACAGCCAGCAGCAGCCCAGAAGGTGCTCAGTGGGGGAGGACATCCTGTCCGTGCTCCTGCTGGCTGGCCAGCAGTTACTGCCCTCAGCATCTTTGGGTCTCCTAGAACCCAGAACCCTCGGCCAAAACTCTCTCAAAGCATTGTAGCTGTAGTTATGTGAAAACCTTTGCTCTAAGTCAAGGGGGCCCCGGGGAGGGAGAGGCAATCTGGGTGCCAAGAAGACCGGGTCAAGTTCAGCCTCCAACAAGCCCTGGCTGTGTGACTCTGACCATCCCCTCACCTCCTGGTGCCTTAAGCGACTCTCTAAGACTGAGCCACGGAGAGGATGTCCTGCATCCATCAGGGGAGCTTCTCTCCCAGGAGGGCCCCACAGGCCCCTGGACAAGGCCGAGCAGGGACCGCTGATGGACTCCTGGGGACTCACACCTACCAATTGATTCCTCCTCCGTCTGTTTTCTTCTCCACCAAGGCTTTCCAGTGATCATGAGTGCTTTTAATGATGTCCACAGCAAAGTCCTGAAATTTCAAGAAGCTTGTGTCAGAGGAAGACAAATAATCCACCATCCAAATTCTGTTTTTCTCCAGCTCAGGCGCTGACCCTGCAAGTCAAATACTTTCCTATCTGCAAGAAACGTGGTGTCCTGGGGACCGGCACTCCTTCCTGCCTATACCTTGGTCTCACAGAGGTGGTCAGCCCTCTAGAGCAAAGCGTCTTAAACATATAGGGTCATATAACTGAATGTGGGGATTGTGGGAGAAAAAAAAATCTGTGACAGTAAAAAGTACCAATTATTCCAAGATTTAATTCTTTATGTAAAAATAAACAAGCAATCCATTTCATTAGCATGCAAATTTCCTTTCATCTTTAATAAATGGTAAAATTATATGTATACCAAAGAATTATTTTGAAATAAATTTCTTTATGATTTATTATCAGTAAATGTTTGAAAATAGGTATTTTCCATACCTACGCATGCAGGATCCTATATATATTTCTCAGTAAAAAGGAGCCACAAAAATCAAGATCTCCACTCCCCACTTAATTCCTGTGACCCTCAGTCTATGACACCACTAGCCTGCGACCCTACTAAGGGAAAGGACAGTTCCCTTTTATTCAGAAAAGACAGAAACTGGGGCAGCTAGGTGGTGCAGTGGGTAGAACACCAGTTCTGGAGCCAGGGGGACCCGAGTTCAAATTCAGCACTTCGAAGCCTCACAAATAAAAAAAAAAAAAAAAAGACTGATATTGCTCCACAAGGAAAAGACAGTCTTTGACAAGAGCAGCCAAGGAAGAGAATGAGTAGTTCAAGAAGGAGATTAAGTGGTAATTATTCTGGAATTTTAGTCCCAAACTGACATTAGGGCCTTTTCCTTGGTCAGTATTCCTATAAATGTTACCTCCAGGTGTCTTGGGGCGGAGAGAGATCTAAGGACATGGGGGTGATTGGGCCACTTTGGACATTCTCTTTCCAAACTAGAAATGCTTGGATTTAGAAGAACACCAAAATAATAAAAATGTTTTCATCAGCCTTGTGTCCGACACACAGTCTGTACGGCATTAGTGTTTATTCTATGACAGCGGCATTGTAATGTAAGGCTGAACAGAAACTGGGGCAGAGCCATGGCACCCTTACCTTATCTTTAAATTCTGAATTGAAAGCAAACGAATTCTCTGGTTTCCCATCAGGCACCTTGTACTTTCTGAACCATTCCACAGTTGCTTCCAGATAACCAGGTTTCAGCTTTCTGACATCATCAATATCTTAAAAAAAACCAATGACGTTAGGATGCATAAATATCCCTCCCACAAAGATCCAGTTTTAGGCTTGTGCTAGGAGCACACAGGGAGGAGACTTGGCCTGAGCCTCAATGCGAAGGAAAGAGAAATGGAGGTCCAGATGTGGCCGACCTGGTCGTGGCCGGGGGAAGCTCCACGTGGGGTCTGGGGGGGTGGGTTGAGTCACTCCCAGCCCAGCAAAGGAGCTACGGGCAGAGACCCATCAGCAGGTGCTTTGGACACGAGAGCGGCCCACTTCATGGCACAGCCAACGCCTCCAGCCGCTTTACATTTTGGCCGGCTATCCCAACACTTACATTTTGCTGAAAAGCTAGAAACTGAATGAATGCCTTTCTTAATTTAAGTGCCTTCTACATGCAAAGTACATCGGCCTGGAGACTTTACCAGGTCATCAGTGTTTCACTTTTTAAAAAAAGGATTTGTTTCCTGCTTTTTATACCATTTACCCCTAAGGAAACCTCCCCTGTAACAAAGAAAAGCAATCTAGAGCAAAACTAAACAACTCAGAAGCCGGGTCTAGGATCATTTCTGGAAGAAAAGCTAAGAGTTGTCCACCCCAGAGCATGCTCACTACCCCAGGGGATGGAGAGGAGCGGGGAGACCCAGGGCAGCAGGAAGCCAGGGCCAGCTCCTCTCCCCCAGAATCTTGGTTCTGCTGTGAGGGGCTGGCCAGAGGCCATGAGGAGGGACCCTGAGGAAAGCCCACTGCCACTCCAGACTTCTGTTCTCTTTAGGAAAAAAGGATGAGAGTGAGTTAAATGACTTCTAAACCCTTTATCATCCTATCATTTGATAATTTTCCAGTTAGCCAATGCAAAAATTAAGAACAAAAGATTAGCCAATACCAATTTAAAGCAACCACAGTGTCCTGAGAAAAGGTGTGGAGGAGGCAAGGTTGGCTCTGTTGTCACAGGCCTCGGGTTCAAATTTTGCTCCCCTGCTCCTGGCACACTCTGGGCAGCTACCTGACCAGTGGGACAACAAAGGGGTAGAGGGGAGACCCTGAGATGGCTCTGGCACAGAGGGATGAGCTAGGAATGAGGACGTCATTGTCAGAGCAAGTCAAGGGCAGATCCTCTCTGCCGGCTCCATGTCTGGCCCCAGCCATTCCCATCGTCCAGCCCAGCTCCTGTGTCCCATCAATCTCAGACATTCTAGGAAGTAGGAGGGGATCTTTTCTCTGCTGATTACCAGTGACTGGGCTAAACCGTACCAACCACAGGGAGGCTGCTTAAAACAAGCGTCCCCTCGGCCTCTCCCTCAAAAACATGGCGGGTGGGGTGGGAGGTCTGAGGACAGGTTACGTCAGGCAGGCAGGACATGGCACTGCCCTGGATGGAGCGGTGACGCCCAAGCTCTCCTGAGAGGCCCTCCCGGCAGGACCCAGGGCCGGCTTCCTTCCTGCATCCTGACCCAGCCAGTTTCAGAGCTCGGTGCCATTAGCTGAGGCAGAATTACACAGGCCAGACGGAAGCGAGGGAGGGCTGGGGGGACCCACAGTGAGCCCGCGCCTCGGGCTGTCTGCAGAGTATTTGAGGATTGCCAATGGCCACAGATGAGTGGAAGGAGATCCTGGTCGAGGGGAGAGGGCCCGGGCTCTGAGCCAGGGTCTTTTCTCTACAGGCCTCGGGGCCCAAGCCCGGCCTGGCACTCAGTTCAGAGCTCTCAGGGTTCTGGCCTGGGGGAGGGGGTGTACCCCACCACACTGCACTGAGCACCCCATGACCTCGGCCACCCATGCGATGAGGGGCCGCCGGGGTGGGGCAGACAGCCTGACCTCAGCCTCCCGCCGAGCCCCACTCACTGTTGTAGCTGGCGGCGTCGGGATCGTCCACGTTGATGGCGATGACCTTCCAGTCAGTCTCTCCTTCATCAATCATGGCCAGTATGCCCAGCACCTTCACTTTGATGACTTCTCCCCTGGAGCAGATCTACAAGTCAAAACCCAAGTCACGATTGTGGGAGGGAAGGCTCCCTTGGCTGGCCGGGGACAACCAGGCTTCGAGAGGGACCTCTGCCCATGGGCCTGCGCAAATGCAGGTGGGAGAGAAGGAGAGGGGCCCTGGGGGCGGAGCTGGGATGAGGCCCGGCCCCCAGCCCTGGGCCCAGAGGAGCAGCTCCAACAATAGATGAGGCCTTTCAGATGTCACACTACGGCCTGCACAAAGGCCCACAGCCACAGGAGGCTGGGGAGGGGACACGCCAGAGATGTGGGAGCCAAGGACACAGCCCTGAACCAGCTCCCTCACCTGGGGGCCCTAGGCAGGGACTCTGCGAGTCTAGGACTCCTTCCCCTTCTCTCTCTACATGGGGGCCCTTCCCAGGGCCTTCCCATGTCCTTCCATGCTTGTGAGCTAGGATCCGCTCTGGACAAGCTGCCCCATGGTTCAGCCATCAATGCAATCTCACATTTTGCAGTGCCCCACCCCCAACCTCCTGTGCCCTCGGCCCACCGGGGGAGTCAGGGACTGGGGGGGGGGGGGGGGGAGGGGAGAGGTTCAGATCCCAGCTCTGAGGTGACTGCCTACATGACTTCAGGAACAGGAGCTTGGAGGAGGAGCCCCCGGGTCCCTTCCAGCTTCGCATCTAGAATCCTGCGGATTTTTCCCACATCTGGCTAGTGTTCCCTGGCGCCTGTGAGCGGCCAAAAGTCCACAAGCACAACTGTCAGGAGACCTGAGGGGACCTTTCTGGGAGGATACTTCATTTCCAAAGAGAAGTTTATTGAGACCAGCCTGAACTGACCCATCTAGAGCTGGCCCACGGCTTCTGACCTCTGGGAGCGTCCCAGAACAGGGCGTGTCTCTCTGGTGGAAAGAGCCCTGACCCAGGGCCAAGTCCTAGGCTGAGATCCCAATTTTAACATTTCTTAATCTGGGGGGGAGGGGGACCCTGGGGGGAAGATGGCTGAGAGTTACCCACTGACTTACTGAACATCTTACACAAAACACCTCAGGATCCTCCCAAGTATACTGTGCAGTATTGACCTTTCCATTTTATAGAAAGGTAAGCTGAGGCACTGAGATTAAGGGGTCACCCAGCTCTCATAAGGGTGTGTGTCTAAATCCAGCGTCCTCCGCTCACCAGGGCCTCTTTGGGGCAGTGGTGGAGGCGCTGGGCCCAAGGAACTCTTCGCTCCATCGAGCTCCAGTTCTAAGAAATGGGCCAATGGACTCTAGTTCAACAGCCACAAAAGTGTCTGACCAATGGCCGGAAGCCCTTCCATGAAGGCGAGCAGGAGGGGGCTCCCCGATCCTCCCCAACACAGGGCGGTTCACCGGTGCAGTTACCTTGCTTCCAATCTCGCAGATATCGATGGGGTCATTGTCTCCACAACAGCCAGTGTGCTGGTCTTTATGTCCCGGATCTTCCCAAGTCTGGTGACAAGAAGAGGAGACGAGGGTAGGGGAGGCAGAAGGCAGCTCCTCTCCACCCCCACCCTGGTGCCGGCCCCCTGACCTCCAAAGGTGCTAAAGAAGCCGTGGTTTTCCCCTCATCAGCCAAGGAGTCCTTGTACGAGCTGGGATTCTAATCCCAGGGACTGCTGATGGGGAAGATGTAATCTCCCTGAGACAGTTGAGACTTGCCTCAGTTTCCACAGATTTTGACACATTAAGATAATTGCTAATTAGAGGAAGTCAACCTATTGACCAGGAAGCCTTCATGAGGCGCCTACCCTGTGCCAGATGCTGCGATTACAAGGACAAAAGCCCCTGCCTCCAGAAAGCTTGGAGTAGATTCAGGAACACAACATGTGCTCATATATAGGTCCACACAAAATACATCAAGGTGATCGCTTGGGGGGAGGGGGATCAAGAAAACCATTTAGGCTGAATCTTGAAGGAAATTAGGGACTCTCAGAGGAGGTGAAATGGGAAGGCATTCTGGGCAAGCCAAGGCATGGCGGCTGTGCAGGGGGAACAAACACAAAAAGCTATAAACAGTATCCCAGACTGGGTTAAATTTCAGAAACTGGTTAATAAGACTCGCTGACTTAATAGACAACATACAGAAAACAAACTGGATATTCTGGAAAGACTCTATACAAAACAATCTCATTAAAATGATTCTCGACTGCAACTTACTTGGCTGGGCTCAGACAGGATTTAGCAGGGAATGCCTGGCAAGTCCTAAATGTGGGCTGAGAAAGCCAGAGCAGGACAGTTTGCAACATTTGCTTTCACACTGAGTCCCTCATTAGACCGGAAGCTCCTTGCGGGGCAGCTGCCCTTTGCCTCTGTGTCCTCAGCACAATGCCTGGCACATGGTAAGCCCTGGGCAGACTGAATAATCTCTCACTGACTGACTGAATAATTTCACTGAATTGGTAATCACCGCATTATCCTCCTTCCGGCAGAGCCCAGAACTGTCGATGCCGAGGGAGGGGCAGCGCTTTGGGAAGGTCACCGACCAGCCCAGGAGATGTCACCAAATGAGGCCAGGAGGAAGAAGACGAGGATACTCAGCTGGGACTTCAAGGAGGGAGAAGGAGCAGACAGGACGCAGCCTTGGCGAGACCCCAGGGCTCCCGAAGGCACTGCCCCAGTCTCCAAGCTGCTCGGAGGAAGCACCTGGTGCAGCCCTGGAGCATGGCTCTGGTTACGACCCACCATCATTCTGAAGCGCTCTACAGATGGGGCTCACCGGGCTTTCCCCCACTTCTGGAGGGCCAGGGGCTCGAGGCACCAACAAGGGAATTCTCTCTTACACTTCAAGTGCCCACTCTGTTACCGCAAGCACTCGTTCCGCCTACCCACAGCGACCTAACGTGGGTATAGGGAGTGGCCCCCGACAGCCAATGTTCTGGTTTAGCGGGCAGCGCTGGTCCACGGCCTCTCCATCGATGCAGACAGACCCCGCCCCCCCCTGCCCCCGGATTCCTAGCCATGAGGCTGCAGTTAACAAAAGGAGGCAGGTCCTGCCCCCCCAAGACCTTAGTCACTGAGGGATCTGGGGCCACACAGATCAGCATCTGCAGGTGATATGAAGGAGAGGGCCATAGATCCATCCCTTTTCCAGTTGGTAAAAGATTAATTTCGCCAGGCTTCTGGTCATGTCCGGGTACACTCTGGTTGGCACTGTGACATTCCTAGCTGACCTTGGGGATCAGAGCAACCCAGGGAAGTCATGGGTAGGGAATAAGCGTCCATCGCCCTGGCCTGGATGACTCCTCTGGAAGGCTGGCCTACAGTGTTTGCTGCCGGCCTCCCCAAGCCTCCATAGGGCTGAATGGGGCTACAGCAGGGAGGGGGGACATGGAGATGGCATGGAGGCTCTCATCCAGCTTTGTGTGGAAGAATTGAAAGCACCCCATCACCCTTCTTTTTCTCTCTGAATCAAACAAAAGCTCCTTGATGTCCATCAAGCAAAAAAAAAGGTCTTATTCCAATCCATGATGAACTCTATTCTTTGTTTTTTAAAGCTATCTCTAGATATCATTGAAAAATACACTAACCACATTGTCATATTCAACTACATTTCCCAATATATTCTATCGCTTCCTCCTTCCCCACCAAGAGACCTCCTTTACAACAAAGAATAAAAAAGAAAGGGGGGGGGGGGGAGAAAGCAGTTCAGCAAATCAAGCAAAACTCACACAGTGACTAAGTTTTACATTATATGCAGAATTTACATTATGTACATTAGGGGGAGGATCTGCAGAGATCCTCCCCTAATGCTCAAGCATCACCATTGTTCCCCAATGCAGAAAACACTCCCTTTTGAGGAGCCTCTTCGGACAATTCCTGCAGCTCCCATCTTTCCTTAACAGCATGTTTCACTCCAAATCACTCTATGTCCATAATCATTTCCCATGTAAAGACAAACACTCCAGGGTTAGCCGCCCTGTAATCAGCATACAAACACAGGACTACCAGGATTCCCCCATCAGTTTACTCGCTGTAACCTCTGTAGTCAAGATCATTTACTCCCCTCAACATGACACTTAAATTCTACTGGGACAAACATGATTAAATCCTGCAGTGCTCCTTTTAAGGGATACTGTTATATGCTAAACATCAGGTGACTTGCTCTCAGTCCCATCTGCAGTGATGGAGAGGTCCTGGCCCAGGCCAGGTCGAATAGTTGAGCAGCAGAAACTAAAAGGATTCTCTTCTCAGTGCCCCTAAGGACCACAGGATTATCCCACCTGACTCCTTTCCCCCAGGTGCTCCTGAGCCGCCTGTGGTGATTTTTGGTATGCCCAGTGGTTGCAACAGTGTCTGACCCCAAGTAGGGGCTTAATAAATGCTTCTTGCCTGGCTCTTCTAGTAAATCCCAGGGGCTAAACACAATACCTTGCACACAGTCGGTGCTTACTAGCAGCTTTTTTATCCACTGCACAGGAACGTACCTGAGGGATGGCACCGTAGTTCCAGATGTACCCTTTGTGAGGGAACACATTGGCAATATAGCGAAGCTTTCCCTTTTTGACATCTTGCTTAATGGGGTTTAAAGGATCCTTTGTTGCGATCTAAAATAGACAGAAGTGCACACTGTTAGTTGGCTTGCTGGAAGATGCTGTTTAAACAGGGATTTGGGCAGGGCTGGGGAAAGAGGAATGTCTTGAGTCAATCCCTGAATGTCTGTCCCACCATAATAAAACCAACCATTTGTGCGGCATTAGAAATAAGGGCTGAACAAGAAAGAGTTCTTGTTCCACAAGGTCCAGCTGAAATTCCCCCAATGGGACCTTTTAACCTTGGGACCAGGGGAGTGAGGGGAAAGTCTGGAGAAGCACCGATTCAGAATCAGACCCCCAACTTGGGTGACCATCTGGCCAAAGGTGAATCTCTGTGCCTCAGTTTGTTCACCTGTAAAATGGGGGTAGGATTGGCTGACCTTGGTGCCATTGCTTGAGCCCGATTCAGCAGCTATGCTGGGTCTTAAAAGGGTAGAGGGCAGAGAGTAGTGGGAAGAAACAACAAAATACAGGCAAGTGGGCCAAGAGAGCCACCTGGGAAGTAATGGTTCCCTTGAGAGGATTTTACAGGTTAAAAGTTTCCTCACAACACCTTGTAACACAGACAAGAATTACCATCCCCATTTTACAGACAAGGAAACTGTGGCAATCCCCACAGAGCAGCCATCCAGCCCAGACCCAGCAGCTGGCCAGTATAGAATAGCAAGACTGCTGAAACCAGAGGGCAATGCCAAGGGGAGCGGGACTTCACTGAGCCCCCCAAGAAAGTCCTTACCTCCATTTTTGCATTTGTCCATCGAGGTACTTCCACCACCATGTGGAACACATTCTGAAAACAAAAACAGGTAAAAATTAAGGGGAGTCCATTTCATCTTGTTGATCTAATGTTAACACATTACTTTTATTTTTAAAAAACTCCCCTCCCCCAATTATCAAGCTTCTTTTTCTCACTCTCACTTCCCCTGAAGGGAGGAAAACCCTTGCAGTGACAATTATGTTCAATCAAACAAAACAAATCCCCACATACATGTGTTGGAAAATGTGTCTCGTTCTGCAACTTGAGTCCGCCTCTCTGAGGAAGTGGGGGCCTGCTTTATCTGTTCCCCCTGGCACTGTGGTTGGTTAGTGCCTTCATCGGAGTTCCTAAATCTTTTTAAATGGCTTTTTACAATAGTTTTCATGTAAATGTTCTCCTGGTTTCCCTCACTTCAGTATGCATCCCACAAATCTTTCCAAGTTTCTGTGAACCATCTCATCTAAGCTAGTCGTTTTCCTGGGCTCCTGACTGAACTTAAGTTTAGCAGGCAAAGACATGGCAATAAAGTGAGTTTTAAGAAACATACTAGGATGTGCGCTGTCATCCAAAGGCATCTGTTGGAAAGGTTGGGCTACATAGGGGATGGTGACCGTCCCAGCCCTGGCTTGGGAGCCGTTGCAGAAGCTGTGGACACTCGTCTGCTTTTAGGGACCTGCCTTCCACAGTGATCGGCGGTTGTTCTTCCAAGGTGAAGGCTCATTTCTGAGTTCTGGGCTCTCTTACTGACCTCCATGGCTACAGGATGGGTCAGCGTACCAGCCTTCTGTCAATGGGTCTTTCTGCCCTTCCTGGACTAGGCCTTGGACGCAGGCATGGACCAAGTACCCAACGCCTGTCTAGTTCGCTAACAACTGCTGGGATTTGTGCCTAGCTGGGACAATAAATCATACCAGACTTGTGAAAAGTAAATAAAATCCAAAGGGGTCTCCCAAGCACGTCCAGCTCTTAATGAGCCCTTGGCTGCACTGTCTACCCTGGCCTTCAAAGGCCCCACTCTTGCTCATCACATTGCTGACAGTGGAATCCTCCCCAGGAATGCATCCGACCACCTCGTTTCACTATTCACAGACGCCCAATGGAAATGCAAACTTGTTAACCTGCCCTTCAGGACCTTTTACAACCTGGTCCCAACCTCCCCCTGCAGAGCTAGCTCCCATCCCTCCATCCCCAGCCCTGAATGCACTTTAGATCTCAAGAGGTAGGGTGACGTCAGGGCACTGGACTCTGCCTTAGACAGAGAGGTTCCGATCCCAACGCTAAAAGATGGGTACGTGATCCTAGGTCAGTCCTCCTCACTCTCTGAACCCAGTTTCCTCATTTGTAAGAACACCAGCGCCTAGAAAATGAAGGTTGTTTTTAAACCTTGATGTTCCGAGTTTCCTTCTGGCTCCCAGGGCGCAATCCTATGAGTTCCCCTCACTGAGCCTGCTCTAGCCACTTGTGGGGGACCTTCTTTTCCACAAGGGGACTGCAAGTCTCAAAGCCAGGGCTCAGTTGTACTGGGACACTAACTGTGCCTGAGACGGGGCCTGCCCGCGGCAGGCAAGCGATGCCTATGGAAAGACAGTACTCAAGGGGACCTGTGAACGACTGCGGGCTGTTTGTGAAAAGTCAGAAACAAAGTTCTTTTTTAGACAGAAACGTTTCCACCACTGAGATCGTGAGAGAAAAAAGGGAGAACGAACAGCTTTGGGATGAACCTCAAGAGACACGCCCCCAGAGCAAGAAGTCGGCCAAGTAGGTGCCCCAAGCGCCTGCGCTAATCGTGAATCAAAAAGTCCGTCCCCTCCCCCCCCATGACAGAGCCATGACCCGTCCGATACTCCACAGCACAGCGGCAGCTTCCGGAGCTGCAGGGCAAGAACGGCGGGGGAGGGGGGGGCGGGGGGGGGGGGCAGAGGAGGGCCGGCCTCTGAGACCGGGGCTCAGATTCTGGAGTGTTCCCTAGCGGCGGCGGGATCCCGGGCCAGTGACTTCCCCACCTCTAACTGCCCCACCTGCTGGGGCGGAGGCACGGCCCAATCACACAACGCCCGCGTCTCTCTGAACCCGGGGCAAATGCGCGCTGCGCCGCATGAGTTACAGCGTCGGGGTGACTCGCCCTCCGGCCGCCTCTGTCCGGACTCGAACTCGCCTCCCCGGCTCCAAGGCCGAGCCCAAAGCCTCCCCGGGAGACTCCCTTAGGCTGGGGGGAGGGGGGAGAGGACGCTCACAGCGACCTGTTTGGCAAAAGCGCCGCACGGGGCCGCGTGACCAGAACCGGGCCCTGCGTCACCTTCCGCTCCCTCCCAAGCCCAGCCAGGAGCTGTGCCGGCCCGATGCTGCCGCGCACGCCAGGGGGCGCTGCCGGCTCGGTGAGGAGGCCTCTCCCAGAGCCCCGGGCGGGCGGCAGGGAGGCTCCTTGGGGAGGGCTCCGCTGCTGGGTGATGCCGCCGAGCCCGGAGTCAGGGGCCAGCCCGCGCTGCGGGGCACTGGGCCAGCCGCGGCCCTCCTCTACTAGAATTGCCACCCTCGGGCCCGGCTCCTCCCGCCCGCCCGAGGGCGCCTTGCTCTCTGAGATCACCCCCTCCCGCCCCCCATCTGTACCCCGGTGTCTCCGGGCACGTGGGTCTCGCCCCGAGGACTGCGTCCTGCTGGGTTAAAGGCCGCTTGCGGAGGGAGGATAAAAGTCATCCGCGCGCTTTAGCGCGGGGACCTGGGCTGGTTTCCTTTATTCCGTGACACTGTGACACACGCTGAGGGGCCCCAGCCCGAGACGCCCAAGGCTGGAGCTGCCCGGCTCTTGCCCGCAAAAGCCCCTTGGAACGTCTGTAGAAGGCGGGAAGCCTCCGGCTCGGGGCCCCTCTCGGGTCTCGGTTTGAATTCAGCCGTCTGACCATCGATCCCCTGAAACTCCGGCAACGCAGCGGTCGCCGCCAGAAGCCAACTATGAGACGCGTTTAAGTGACTGCACCGCGCTTGGAACGGCCCGAGAACAATGTTCCCACGGCCCGCAAGATGGAGCACTCCGCCAGGAAGGGAAGCCGAGCGTCCGTGAGGCCCTAGAACCCCGGAACAATGATCCCAGTGCAATCAAAGGCTGCCCTTGGTCAGGAAGGGGGGAACCACCAAAGAGACCTACTGTGAGGCAGCTCAGTTTTTGGAAACCCGAACACGGGAGAGAGTGAAGAAAACTAGTCAGTTGGAGGCTTGAAGCATTAGCTTATTAGAAGCCTGAGATAACATAAACCACGGCACCTGAAGACCCCTGCTCTGGCTCCCGGCAAAAGAAACTTTTCCGGGAAGATGGAATCTTCAAAAACTGACACCGTGGTTGGAGAGCAGCTCAGAAAAGACAACGAACTGGGGGGTGTTCGAAACCTGATGGAACAAAACGTGAGCTGCGAGCTCTGTAAGGAGGAGCGAAGTCAACAAAAGGGAGGAGGCAGAGGAGGCAGACGTGCGCCCGGGTGTGTGTGTGAGAGAGAGAGAGAGAGAGAGAGAGAGATACTGGGGTGGGAAGTGCTCTTTAAATCCATCCAAAGAAAGAAGCCAGCTAGAGACTCTAGTTATTGCGTAGCTCTCGCCCGGGTTTACACTCTCTAACAACCCCTTCTCCTCTGACATCACTGTCCCTAACTTTCCTACTGGAAATCTGGAAAGCATTCATGTCCTTAGGGGTAATTCTTTCACACCAGCAAAGAAGAGACCATGGTCATGGTTTCCAATTTTCTCTAGAGATTTCCAAGGTGCCAAACTGGCTGTAAGCAATGAGGGCTGGTAAGGGGGAAAAATGGTTTTTTTGGTGGGGAGAGGCCATTCTGGCTGAGTCTCTCTTGTGTCTTTCCTGACCACCTCCAGGGTTGATAGTTACCTTGGTAACCATATTATTAATGCACCATCTTCCTGGTCACATCCCCTTCTCAGCTTCTACATCCCCCTCTGTTCTACTGGATCAGTTATATTGAAATAAGCCCGCTATCCAGCTCCTTTCATAAAGCCCATGGCGACCTGCCTCTCTCCTTTCTACACCTCAGCTCTTAGAATGCCTGGCCCATAGAAAGGTTCAACATCCACCCATCCATGTACTCCCTGAACCCTTTATCTCCTCAGTCATAGGAAGCTCTCCCCCTTACCCAACCCAGATCTCTCCCACAATATCTTCTCTTAGAATTGTCTAACAGGCCTATATGATGCCGAACGTTACAATTCTTATTGTGTCTTAACCCTTAATTTTGCTCCCCAATCATGGAAACATCGAACCTGTACACCCCTGGGTCAGCAGGAAATGCAATGGGCCAGACTAAGCAAGCCCCCTAATAAAAATGTGCTCAGCTCTTTTTATAATGGCAAGAAACAAGGAATTGAGTGGATGCCCATCAGGTGGGGAATGGCTGAATAAGATGGTAATGGAATATTATTGTTCTTTAAGAAATGATAAGCAGGCCAATTTCAGAAAAGTCTGGAAAAATTTACATGAACTGATGTTGAGTCAAGTGAGTAGAACCAAGAGAATATTGTATACAGTAACAAGACTGTGTGATGAGCAACTGGGATAGACTTAGGTCTACTCAACAAAGTGGTGATTCACGGCAATTCCAACAGATGTGGGATGGAAAATGCCATCACATCCACAGAGAAAACTATGGAGACTGAATGTGAATCAAAGCACAGTATTTTCACTTTTTTGCTTATTTGTTTGTTTTCTTTCTTATTGTTTTTTTTTTCCCCTTTTTAGTCTGATTTTTCTTGTACATGCCAAATATGGAAATATGTTTTTAAAAACTATACAAATTTAACCTCTATCAGATTGCTTGCAGTCTTGGGGAGAAGAGAGGTAAGGAAAGAAAGGAGAAAAATTTAGAATGCAAAGTTTTACAAAAATGAATGTTGAAAACTTTTTTTACAGACATTTGAAAAAATAAATAAGTAAATAGTGTGCTCAATCAATGGGCTTATGGGTTGCAGACTAGAATCTGGGCAGGTGATTTCCTACCAGGTGACTTCTGTTTCTGCTTCTGTGATATTATAAGACTTAAAACAGATGTCTCTAAGGTCCGTCCACCCACTCGAAATTTCTATTATCACTTTTTACTTTTAGAATCAAATGTTTCCTTTAAAAGAAAGATGTTCAGTGCGTGATAGTTATGAAGTGAATGTCTATTAAGTACTAGCCTGATGGAGTTTAATCTCTAACTACATCTGAGGAGGCTGGCGAGAGGCTAATCAAGTGTACAAGGGAAACAAACCATGAATAAGAAACACTGTGAGTATGAATCGTTTCCTCTACTTATTAGCTGTGTGATCTGGGATTATTTCACCTCATACATAAGTATGGCAATACTTGGGAGTCAAAGGACCTGCAGTCTGAGCTCACCACCTGGATAAAACTGGGCAAGTCATTCATCTTCTCTGGGTCCCAGTTTCCCCTTTTCTAAAATGTGAAGCTCAGACTCAATGTCATCTGAAGTCTTTTTTATCTCTGTATATTATAAAATAATTGCATTCCAGGGTTGTTGAAAATGTCTAATGAAATAATACACAGAAATCTGCAAACTCCAACATTTCACAGATCAGTCATTAATATGAAAATCAAAAAAGGGATTTCTTTTTTTCTTATTTTAATTTAATTTTTAAAAGCTTTTTATTTTCAAAACATATGCAGTTTTCAACATTTACCCTTACAAAAATCTTGTGTGCCAATTTTTTTTTCTGCCTCCCTTCTCCCTAATCCTTCCCCTAAATGGCAAGTAATCCAAAATAGGTTAACCATGTGCAATTCTTCCATACATATTTCCACATTTATCATGCTGCACAAGAAAAATCAGATCAAAAAGGGAAAAAAAAGAAAAACAAAATTCAAGCAAATAACAACAAAGTGAAAATACTATCTTGCAATCTACATTCAGTCCCCACAGTCATCTCTATGTTTGCAGAAGGCTCTCTCCATCACACGTCCATTGGAACTGGCCTGAATCACCTCATTTTTTAAAAGAGCCACATCCATCAGAATTAATCATTGTATAATCTTGTTGCTGTGTACAATCATCTAGTTCTGCTCATTTCATTTAGCATCAGTTCCTATAAGTCTCTCCAGGCCTCTCTGAAATCCTCCTGTTGATCATTTCTTATAGAACGATAGTATTCCATAACATTCATATACTATAACTTATTCAGCCATTCTCCAATTGATGGGCATCCACTCCGTTTCCAGTTCCTTGCAACCACAAAAAGGGCTGCCACAAATATTTTTGCACATACAGGTCCCTTTCCCTATAAAGGGATTTCTTAAATTTGTGTAAAGGACAGTCCCTTATTAGTTTAACAAACCCTTCACATCTTTTAAAAAGCAGTCCAACAGTGCTATTTGCATTTTGGACATTTGAAAACATCAGTGTCATGAGGGATGGTCTGGCTCACCTCTACGAGCCCTACAGGTCACAATGGAGACCAGGCTTTCTTTCTTTAGCAAATCTTTGGGATAGACTATAAAGGCAGACCATAGGGTGGCCTTTAAGGCTTCTCTGCCACAAACTCTTCCTGGCAAGGATTCACCCTTTCAGACTGAGCAGATTCCTCACCTCACAATCAAAACCTAGTCCAAGGGATGAGACCTCATCAGCTGAGAAGTTCCCTCCGACAAGCAGATCCTCACTGCACTGTGCAATTGGCCAACTCAGCTGCACCATCTCCAACAAGAGGCCTACAGAGAGACTTTGAGGTCCCTTCTTGTAGCATTCCATTGTACACAAATCAGGGGGATGGAAATTATTTAGAAAGGGCTCACGCATCAGACCCCATAAGGAGTCTACAACTAGCTGAACCTCCACAAACATCTATCTTCGTTCCTGATGAGTACACCTGATAAATCATTGGTTTAAGGACAATTTCATTCTTCAAAAGGTCCTTGAATCAACCAGTCAATCGGGACTGGACCTAAGCCAGTAAAGGAAATGGGTCCACAAAGGTAGAAATGAGGGGAGGCTCATGAGCAAGAGGCCATAGACATGTGTTAGAAGCACATCCTCTGCCATGGATTTTGGAAAAGACCCCAACAAGTCAAAAAGGGTCTGGAGCTGCTCACTGGGGAGTGAAGACAGGTGCTGGGGGCCTACAAGAACTGTGCTAGCAAGCTGGAATCCTAGGATGCCCCAAGAAAGAAAAGCTTTTGAAAATAATGATACTGAGATAAAATGGAGGGACCAAGACCAAAGCCCAGTGTAGGAGGGCAGGCAAAGCAGCTCCCCCTCAGTACCTCCCAAAGAAAATCTAAAGGAGCTGTGAGGAGAGGCTGGGGGGATACCACTGATGAGAACTCTGAAAGAGACAGGGCACAAAGGGGGCTACAGGACAGCAAAGAGATGTCAGACAAAACAAAGAACAAAGAATCTCCAAACTATGGACCAGCAAGCCTAACCATATGTCTGGGCAAAATTCTAGAATATTTTAAAAATTCTTACTTCACCACAATTCCAGAGGAGCTACGATGATCCATTCCACAAATCACAAACCCATACTGAATGGATTCCCTACAAATAGATGTTAGATCACCCCACTGAGTCCTCGCTGCAGCAAGGTGATCCTTGTGCTAATGGAATCACCACTGACCACAGTAGCTCTTAGACCTTTTCCTCCTCCTCCCACTATCCTAGCATAGAACCTCGCTTCATGGTAAAAATAAGGCCATTTGCTGAGAGCTTCTCCCTCTCCATCAGCACTAGGAGCCCTTCTCCTTCCCAAGGCAAATCCCTTAACTTCTGCGAGTGCTCTCATTCCACCCCATCTTGTCCAATAGAATCCCTTCTCCATCCCCACTCTCTCATTCCTATTCAACCTCTTCCCATCCACTGGCTGCTTCTCTAAGTCACCCAAACATGCCCATGTCTTCCCACCTCATTGAGCCAACCATCCCTATGAGCTCTTGTCCCATTTCTCTCCTCCCTTTTGTGGCTGAACTCCTCAGAAAGCCATCTACCACAGATGTCCCTATTTCCTTTCCTCTCTCTCCCTAAATCTAGAAGTCTGGCTTCTGACCTCATCATTCAAAAGAAACTGATCTCCCCAAAATTACTACCTGGATATCCTTCAAATATCTTAAATGTAGTATGTCCAAAACCAAACATCTTCCTCCAAGCCCTCCTCCCATCTTCTTGGCTTCCCTATTACAATCAAGGTTACCGCCATTCTCCCAGTCACCTTGGCGAACTGGAGGCCATCCTTGCCTCCTTCCTCACTCTCACACCCTGCCCCCCACAATTAGTCTATTGACAAGGCTAACCCATTTCACACACACCCCCACTGATGAGGGAGGGCCTTCCTCATTCTTGTCTGAATCATCTCAGCAGCCAGAAGCCCTCCCACACCATTCCATCCAAATCGAGGACAAAGTGACCTTCTTCTATTTCAGATCTGACCCCATCATCCTGCTACTTAAACTCGAGTGAATCCTCCAAGGATCAAAACCAAACTGTTCTACTTGACATTCAAAGTGCTTCATAGACCATCCCCTGTCCCAACCTTTCCGGTCTTATTCCAGACCACCCCACTCCCGGAAGGCTGAGATAGGAACGACACTAGCTTTCTTGCACAAGACACTGCATTTCAGTCTCTGGGCATTTCCACTGATTGCCTTCCACCCCCAGAATGCTCAGCTTCCCTCTTTTCCTCTCTCTCTTTTCAGTTAAGCCTCTTGGGGTTGCTGGCTCTAGAGTAAGAAAATCAAATTGATATCCTCCATTTTGTTAACTGATTCTTTTCTGCATCACCACCATCATTTTCTGTAACTGCCTAAGTCACACTTCTTTGTCTCTGAGGTAAGTTCAGAAATTTCCTTCCTCTCTGTTAAACTTAAAAATCCAGTTTCCCTACAAAGCACTTAATTAAAAGAATCCTGTTATCTTTATACCAGTAGCTGAACTTGACCAACAAGAGGAAATTTATTATCTATATACCATTAGTTATTCTCACAGATGGACTAAATCAATGAGAATTTCCTATGGACAAGTTGGAAGGAGCAGCTGCTAGCCCCACAATCCTGATTTTCATCCAATCATATCGTCTCTCACACCTAACATGTTTCAGGCTTTGTGACCAAACTGGTTTCCCCATCCATGGTGCTGCTTTTTTTTCTTTTCTTTTTTTTTTTAAGATGCTCATTTTGTCTGTAAAAATGAGCCTTTATTTAGGGTTTCTTGGCTTCCTAAGGAGAGAAAGACCTCTTTTATTGGTAACTGCTAGTTTTACCAATAAACTGAATGGTCTTGGGACTTTAGTTACCTTCATGTCAATCAGGATAGTTGGCAAGCCAGCCAAAAAAAAAAAAAAAAAGGGAATCAAATTCCTGGGCCAGCCTTGGGGAATTTCTTAGAGTGTCTTTCAGCTGAGCCAAAAAGCGTGGACGCTTCTACACTATTGGGAAAATTGCAACTTTGTTTTCCTGTCTCTATGTTCTGTTTGTGGTTAATGGGACTGTTGATAATAGTTGGCAAATAGATAGCCAGAAAGGAGTAACTAGAAAAGCAGCTTGAAAGAATAAATTTAAGATTAATTTGAATGATAAGGCAAGTGTCTCGAACTATCACCCAGTCCTTACCCCATCTAAGACATAAAGAAGAGTCCCAAATTTGGCCTGAAAAGGGTTTTTAACTTGTGCACAGCAATTTTTAAACGTTTTTGTGTCTGTCTTACTATATTACCTATTCTCTAAGTGAAACTAGCCTTTTCTTGGGAATTAAATAGCTAGTTTACAGAGAAAGTAAAAACTTTTTTCTCTATAAAGTCTCTGTCTCACTACCTTTTTAAACTCTGACCAAGTTAGAAGACAGAAAAGAGATAAAGAAAAAAAAGCCTGTGTTCCTTAGTCTTCAGGGATTTATGGCATTTAAAGTTAATTCAGACTAAATGTGTGACAATTTCTAAATTATAGTTTGAACGTCTTTCCAAATGCTGAAATGTTTTAGTGAGTTTGGGGTACCCACTCTGGAGAATTTGTTTTAAAGAAAAAACGAGATTGAAATTTGTGAAAATCACATAAGAATAACACTTAGATGTTTATCATCCTTTCCCTAGAGAGTGATAGATTTGTTGTTCTGTAGAGCATTCCCAGGAAGCCAGAGACTTCGGTAACTGGAATGTTCCCCTCCTTCCTAAGATTAATCAAGGGTACGTGTAAGCTTGAAATCATGAGAAAACATAAGGTCCTGGCACAATTACTGGGACACTGAACTAAGCATAAAGTCCTGGCACAATTACTGGGCATTGTGAACTTTACATAAGATTGAGTCTCTAAAAACTATTGACATGCTTCAGAGAGTTACATCATAGAAAACAGAAACCAGAGTTGGTCATAGAACAATGCCTTTCATGATAACATATGGTTTTAAGATACAGAAACAGTTTGATTTCTCTTAATAAAACAACTCTGTTGAATTATCAGCAACCCCATCTCCTTATTTTCCACCTCCACTAGCCCATTTGTATTGTTCTGATCACAATACTCTTCTAATGCTGGGGTAGGAAGGTGAATTCATTGGTTAGAAAAAGAACAAAAAAAAGGGGGGTGGGTTGTTGCATGTTACAGTTTAAATTTATCTAGGACTTAAGAATTGCCCACTATTTTTTTTGTAAAGAGTATTTCATTTTTTCCAATTACATGTGAAGATACCTTTCAATATTTATTTATTAAGATTTTGAGTTTAAAATATTTTTCTCTCTCTCTTCCTCCCCCCTTCCCCAAAGCAGTAAGCAATCTGATAAGAGGCTATAGCCATGTAATCATGTTGTAAAAGAAGAAACATAAAAAAAGGGAAGAGCCACAAAAAACAAACACAAAAAACCCCTCAAAAACCGAAAGTGAAAATAGTTTAATTAAATTTGCATTCAGACTCCAGGGTTCTTTCTTTGGATGTGGACTGTGTTTTCTATTAAGAGTTTTTTGGAACTGTCTTGGATCACTGCATTGCTGAGAAGAGCTAAGTCAGTCCTAGTACATCATAAGACAATATTGCTGTTATTTTGTACGATGTTCTCCTGAGAACTGCCTGTTATTAACCCTTTTTCTGATCACAAAAAGAGAAAAGCTTGTTTAAGTCACAGAGTAACTAAAGAATAAGTTAAATGTATTTTTTGGAAGAATGAATGATAGAAAAGAACTTTTTGTTTAGGTAAAAGAAGCAAGGTCAAGAAAAAGAAACTGAATAAAACTTTCTAAGCTCTTAAGAAACTTAAGGCAACAGTATTGCAATTAATCAAGGTTGCCCAAGAAAAAAAATTTGTGCCAAATTACAAAGAAATTCAGAGGGATAAAAATTAGTTCTAGAGGTAGTCTGCAATATAACTGGGAAAGAAAGATTAAAGGAACTCAGCAATGTTGGATCAGAATATGAAAGATAGATGCAGTTTTAAAAGGTTATATATAGAGAAAGGAAGAAAAATTTTAAGCAAGTAGGGTTTGAAAATAAAAGGCGTTTGGCATTTTGAAAAGAAGTTTGAAGGAATTTTTGATCTATTGAGAAAGAAATATACGAAAAATCTGAATTCATGACAAATTTCATCTTTTTGAACTTTCCCATATCCATCCAACCACTAGATACCAGGAAATTACTTTAGGTTAATGGTAAGAAGGGAGGAGATGGGAAGAAACAAAAGAAATGAATTACAAGATATATAGATTTGCCTATTTAGGTGCATTTGATAATGATTAATTGGCATTTAGCAATAGATAACTCTGTTTCGTTCATGAAGAAAAAGCACAGGAAATTTGGGAACAAAGTTCTTTTTAATGTAGTACTCTGGTCAAAGGGGAAGATGGGAACTTTGATTTCCTAAGTTTTGGTAACTTTCTCAGGTGAAGATCTCTATAGGTGACTTGGGCCCATTTAAGCTCAAGGAAAGGAATTTGAATGAGAATATTTAGCCTGAATCTCAAAGTGGATTTTAGCTTCTAGAAATAAAGCCAAGGGACTAGGAAAATTACTAAATGGCTCCACCGAAGAACAACAGCTCTTGTTATCAATCCCAAGCAGAGGAGAATCAGTGATTTTTAATGAGCCTTCATTATCACAATCTTGGGCTTAAGAAGTCTTGCTAATAAGGGAAAATGCCCAGTGGTCCCAGAACTCATTAAAAACTCAACAGAGTGGAATCCTTTGGGTCCAGGCCGTGTAGACATTGCTCAAAGTAGTCACGGCATAATTTATTTTCCTTTGATATCACCTCCAATTTATCCTGTAAATATCTATCTATGTCTTGTAGGTACACAACTCTTTGCATGTGGCCTCTCTCATTAGAATGTGAGCTCCCAGAGCTGCAATCCAGAGGGACAGTTCCATTGTGCCCCAGAAATGGATCATCCTGAAAGTTTACCCCAAGGGAAATATGCTCTGAAGAGTGGAGAACTCTTGTCCAGGTAAATCTTAGCTTTTCACTCAGGATACTGCAAGGGACTTCCCCATGTTCCTAGACCTTATCCCTTCCTCACTCCCTCATCCCACTTTTCAGCTCCCTTTCATGTACCTCATATTAGAATGTAATCTTCTAGAGAACAGGTACTGTCTCTTTTAGTTTTTATTTACACAACCCAGAATTTAGCTCGGTGCTTGATCTACGATAATATTAAAAAATGCTTGTTGGCTGAGGGCAGGGACTGTATTTTTGCCTTCCTTTGTTTGTCCCAGAGTTCAACACAGTGCCTGGCACAAAATAGGCACTCGATAAATGTTTACTGATCATATAAATTCTTATTATTCCCAAAGACTATTTAGAGCAGGGATTCTTAACATGGAGTCTATTAATATGTTTTAAAATATTCTGATAATTAGACTGCCAACTTGGACAGAGGGAAGGTTAAGGGAGGAAGTAAAATTTGGAAGTCTTACAAAAATGAATTTTGAAAATTATTTATGTATTTGGAAAAATAAAATACTATTGAGAAAACATTTCTGTTATTGGTAACCATTATGTTTAAAGGAAACCAACATCCATTTTTATTTTGTGCATTTAAAACATTTTAAAAACTTTTTGTTCTAAAATGTTTATAGTGGTTTTCTTTGTGGTGGCAAAGAACTAGAAGCTGTAGGAATGTCAGTCAGATATGGAATAGCTAAACAAGTTGTGGTACACGATTATGACGAAAAATTACTGTGCTATAAGAAATGAACTTAAGTATCTTAGAAAAACGTAGACTTGCACAAAATAACAACATGAAACAAGCAGATACAATAGCGTATCTATAATAGCAATATTGTTTTTTAAAAAACTGAGCAAATAAGTCATTCTATCATACATACCCAAATTAACTACAAAAGCCACATGAAGGAAGATGAAACTAGACAAAGAACTGATAAACAGAAGTACCTATGGAGTGATTTTACATATATATGTATGTACACACATACATGTATACACACATATTTATGTCTAATGGTAGCCATTTTTAGAGTAGGAGAGGGGAAATGTACATGATCATTTTACTATATAAATATAAAATAGCAAATTGTGCATAATAAACCTCCATGTGCAATCATTGTTTTTGTTTTTATAGTATGTTATGGAAATGCTTGTTTTATTCCATAAATTAAAATTAAAAACATTCTAGGAGAGTGCAAGAAGAAATAGACAACAAAACTATACTGTCTCAACTTCCCTCTATAAGAACTAGATAAATCTAACCACAAAATAAACAAGAAATAAGTTAAGGAGCTGAACAGAATTTTAGGAAAGTTCAGTTGGGGCTAGAAAGGCATATACTTTTTCCTCAGAGGTACATGGCACATACACAACACCCAACCACGTATGGCCTAAAAACCTCAAAATCAAATGCAGAAAGGAAGAAATAGTAAATGCATCATCTTCAGATCATGATGTAATAAAAATTATGTGTAATAAAGGGCCATGGAAAAATAAACAAAAAATTGGAAACTAAATAATCCAATCCTAAATAATGAGTGGATCAAACAAATCATAGAAACAATCCATAATTTCATTCAAGAGAATGACAATGATGAGACAACATACCAAAACTTACGGAATGCAACCAAAGCAGTTCTCAGGGGAAATATTATATCTCTAGATGCTTATGAATAAAATAGAGATAGAGAAGATCAATGAACTGGGCATGCAATTAAAAAAAGTTAGAAAAAGAACAAATTAAAGCCCCCCAAGTTAAAGAGCAAATTATCAAGTCTGGAAATCAAAAGAGAGATTAATAAAATTGAAAGAAAACAAACTAATAAAATTAAAAGTTGGTTTTATGAAAATAGGCTTGTGGGGAAGGAGGTCCAAAACCCTAAAAAGGTCAAGAACTCCTATTTTAATTGGCCAAAAACACATTCATGCAATGCCTACTAAACATGCTAGGCAGAAGCTCCCAGTCTAATGGGGAAGGCAACAGGCAAACAATTCTGCATAAACTCTAAGGCATGGGGCACAGAGTAAGAAGAGTTTGCAATCCCATTTTGGGCCTGACCCCGAGCGTGGGAGCAAGAGAAGGTTGCTGAACATTGGTAAGACCTCCAGAACCCAACGTCCCAAGGTTGTGGCAAGACTCAAAGAGATAAGCTAAGCAAAGGACCGAGCAAATATTCCTGCTACACAAGCTGCCGGGGCTCAGGACAAACCTGCTCTATGAGGTCTCAGCTCATTTTCAGGACGGCCCCTCCCCCCTTAGAGAATACCAAGGGCAGATAGCCATTAGCCTCGGGAATGATCTGCTGTGTGTTTCTAAGGGCAGGGGGAGAAGAGACGTTGAACATCACAGGTCATATTAGAGCCAACATAGCTGGGTATGAAGGGAAAAAGTGAAGGCAAACGGGGCAAGGCTCAGTCATCTGAGCAAGTGCTGAAGGATCCTCCTCCTGTAAAGTGGGCTTCCTAATCCGGGGGCAGATCCAGTTTTTACCCGCTTGATCACAAGGTGGGGGGTCAGTACTGGGAAGCTATGATCCACAGAAAGGTCTCGATTTCAGGTACTAATTAAGGGGCAAGAGAAAGCCCAGAAACAGCAATTTTAATTTTCTCAGTAAAAGAACTTGTTTCCGGGCTGCCATCCGAGAGGCTGTGCTTTAATGAACCCTCTGTTGTTGCCCAGGAAAATCCCCAGATCAGTGTGAACCCTCCTCGCTTTTGGCCGTCCCACATCAGCAGCCCCTGGATGAACCTGGGCTCTTCAGCTGGGCCATCCAAAGCTCTGCCTTTGGGAAACCTGAAGAGCCAGACCACACTGGCCCTCCAGGCTGGGAGGCCACAAGGCTCCATCCTCCGGAGCATCCAGTTATTACTGATCCCTCATAAAAGAGACGCTTCAGAGTTAGAGTTGGTCTAAGTCTTTCATTTAAGAAAAATATGGCCCAACGAGGTGAAGTTGGCGTGTCGGATCACAGACTTGGCACTGAAAAGAGCCATAGCTGCTGGTCAGTGACATGCCCAGTGCGACAGGATCTAAAGCCGGACTGGATCTCAGCCTCCCTGAGGGCCAGCTCAGGCTAAGACCCCACAAATAATAAGGAGCCAGAATCTGGGCCAGACCCTCAGAGTCCAAACCTAGTTAGGCCCAGGCTTCTGGGCTCCCGCGCAGCCCTCCAGGACAGACACCAGTGGCTTCTCTCAGAGGCCAGAGGTACAGTAGGGCCACCTGAACTGCCTCCTGCCCAGCTGGTTCTCAAGTAACAGGGGCTGAATAAACAGCGCAGAGGGCTCCGCTCTTCTTTCCCAGTCTGGTGAGGAGGACAGCTTCCTCTGGGGGCTTCCCCTCCCCAGGAGTTCAGAGGAGTTGGGGGGGTCTCCTCAGAGACCCCCATCTGGTATCAAAGAGCCCCAGGCTGTGCTGCAAAAGGCAACTAGAGCCGGACAGGGCAGCTGGGACAGGGCCAAGGCCGCCATCAAAGACCAGGCTACAAGCCTGCCTCTCTCAGGCTCATACCTTTCACCATTGGGCAAGTCCCATCATTTCCCTGGGTCTCATTTCCCTCATCCATAAAAAGATGGGCTCAGAGGTCCCTCCCAGCTCCAGAGAGGATCCTGTTAAAAGGAGGGATGGTAGGAGGCAGGGTGGTCCCTTGAAACTACCCCTTGTTTACAAGGAAGCAGCCAGATCAGTGGCCACCACAGGAGAAACCCAAAACAACTGCTCATGTTCTTAATCCCTCTGGTGACCCAGAAATAATTAAGCTCCAGAGGAAAAGGTGTTTTCTCCCAGAGGCCCAGGCCACAGATGGCCCCAGGGCTTGCGTGACCAAGCTCCCACTTACAAAACCTTGGTCAGGGCCCAGCCAAGCAAAGGAAGCTACTGGAAGCTACTGGACCTGGGCGAACCCAGACCTTGGAGAGACTGGAGAGTCAGGAGGCAAAACTTTCTGGCAAAGGCGAGAAGTGTTATTTATTCGAGTACACAATTTCAAAATAAACAAACCAAACCAGGTCTGAGTACTGACATCCTGTTTGTTTGAATAAAAAACCAGGACACCAATACTATCCCGCCCACCCCACTCCCCAAGCAGAAATGCAGTTAATACTGAAGCTCCTAAAAGGACTCATTTTCCTAGTGGGAAAGAAAGGGGAGAATATGGACCTCTGTGTGGAAGCACACAAAACTTCTTTTAGAGGTCTGTCTGCAGTAAGCCCACATTTGATTTTTTAACAAAATTAAAGTTTTTTGCTTTTACATTGCACCACACCTCCCCCAGTATTCTCATCTTGTTAGATTTAAAAACCCTATTTGCTGGCTAGAGATCTGTTGGTCCAAAGTACTGATTCTTTCCCCTAATGTGTACAGACCTGTGCTGGTGGAGAGAGCTTCCTCACCTGGGAGTTCCCAAACCACTGGAATCCCACAATCCAGTCCCATTCCCTAATTTTGTTTCTGGAATGGCGCCCTAGGTTCTGAATGACTCTCATATAAATCCTTTTCCAGCATTACTTAAACGCTCCCTATGTGGTTTATCTCAGAACCACAAACTCTTCCGAAATTTACTCTGATTATATAGTACAGAAAAAAGGTGTTTTCCAGCTGAAATTTTTTTTTTAAACCAAAAGCTTTTTTAGTTTCTATTTTAATGTTACCTTAATCAGTTTATAGTTGCAGCTTTCACTTACACTGGCTTAAAGATTTCCTGAATATTGATTCAAAATCAAACTCTGTAGTGCCTCAGCCCCTTCTAACAAGCAAACATTCTACACCTCTCTGAGAAGAGTCTGTTAGAGGATACAATGGATAAGAGGATCACAGGAAGAACCCTTGGGAAAGGTGTCAGAAACTACAAATGAGGAAACTGAGGTCCCAGCACCTGAAGTGGCTCAGCCAAGGTAACAGAAGTGGTCATTATCACAGTAAGATATTCCCCAGCTGTCTCTCCTTGGGCTGGAAACAAATTCAAGTGAGGAATTTCTGAAAAGGTATCCAAAAGGAAAAATAAAAAAGCACGTTACCTTTTCTGCATAGATCGGAATGTCATGAAATGGTGAGATATATTCTCCATTCGCATTTTCTGTAAAATAAGAGACATTGGTCAGCAATGCTATTAATTAGTATCCTGAATCTGCACATATAGGTTAGGCTAATATTTTATTTATACATGCAGAAAAGCTGTTTTGTGAGTTATCTTAAGACTAGTAGAGTAGAATGAGAAGAGGCCTGAAGGCTGAGAAGCTGGGTTAGCACTGTCCCACCCCCATACCCTTCTCTACTCCTTGGGTAATGGGGTTAAAGCATTTCATCTCCTTATGGGATAAAAAAAAGGCGGGGGGAAGCCCAAAGGAAGTTCAGTTTTAAATCTTTGTTTTCCATATATTTAAACATGTATTGGAAAAACTGCCATCTAGAGAAGGGGGGGGGAGAGGGGGAAAGGAGGGGAAAATTTGCAAGGGTCAGTGTTGAGAAATTACCCATGTTTTGTAAATAAAAAGCTATTTAAAAAAACAATATCCATTAAAAAAAAATCTTTTTCAAAGTTACTTTCAGTTTTAAATCTATGACATAAGTTCTTTTGTTTCTGATAATGGATTTTAACACCTATTTGCAATTTGCCCAATGAAACTAAATTCTAGGATTTTACAGCTGGAAGAAACATCTGTCACATTTGGAAAGCCAAGGATTCCTCTGTTCAAGATCCAGTCTCTCCCAGTTAGAAGAGACAGCTAGATTTGGGGGACTTTTTCTGGCTCTGTAAGGCATGAAATCACGGATCCTTGAAGTAAACATGTAAAGGAGGGGCCAGGGTGACGGGGCATCCCTAAAACTCCAGTTCTAGAGCAAGGCTGGTTGGCAGATCAATGCAGTTTCAGAGTACTGAACTGAAGGAAACCAAGTCAAATGGATGTGTGCTCCAAGATCAGAACCAACAAAGGGTGCCCTAGACACAGGGCTGCCTAAGGAGAGGGAACTGACCCTCCCAGCCTGAACAAGAAAGGGAGACTTGGACCTTAAAGGAAAAAAATGGGGAGGAGAGCGGAGACAACGTGAGGAGATATCAAACAGATCAAGGTCCGAGAGGGAGGATCTGTTATTACATAAAACTATAAATTTCACACATCGTTTTCTTTTCATTCCACTGAGACTCAACAGTTTGGCTAGGGATTAAGCTTTCTGCTTTTTCTAACTTCTAATTTCTAAACAAGAGGAGCTGGTTTGTATTTAATCTGAAAGAATACATGCCCCTTCTTCCTGCTTCTTTTCAATTGGGCTATTAACAGAAGGTAAGAATCTTAACTTCTTACAAATACTAGTACTTCTAAAACCAACTATGGTCCCAGTACAGTCAACCTTAGCATCTCATCTATAAAGAGATCAGCTCTGTCTAGGTCCTGTCCAGCTCTAAATTCCTAAAACTCAAGAAGCAGAGAAATCAGACTGCGGAAAGCTGATCCGGCTGAAAGATCCTGTTGCGCCTCAAAAGTCTACAAGGGTCTGTCCATGCAGATCGTTGGTCTGAGCCGGTCTACTCTCTTACTTTCACCCATTACAGATCATGTAGCCCAAATGTTGTTTAAGAAAACACATTTATATATTTCTTATACTCTGAGGCATGAATGAGAAGGCAGCTCCAGTCCTTTGGGGAGGTGGGGGGGCTATGGGTGTGGAATCTGTATAGGTCAAACTTCTTCAACTCATTGATAAGCTTTGCTGAACTGTTTTTCTTCATCAGGGGCAGTGCTCAGCAAGACTGGGGAATGTGGATCATGTAAAAACAAAATATAAGCACGCCCCCCCCCCCCATTTTTTTCCAGGCTTTTAATGATAATTAGCCATTATATGGTGCTATAAGATTTTTTAAGTGTTTCACAAAAATCGGCTCTGTTTCCTGATAACTGGAAGTGTTATCCCCATTTTGCACAGAAAAATGCGACTAAGTGTCACATAAAATCTGAGGCTGGCTTTGAATTTGGGTCTTCTAGGCTCCAAGCCTTGCCCTGGGCCAACAGTTGCTTCTGGCCGCTTTATTGGGCGGAAGTACAAGACACCCACAGCTCACTGCCCCTTCCTCCCCAAGTGACCCAAGATAAGGGGTCAGAGCCAGCGACTGCACGGGGTGTGGCCGGGGACTCCAAAGCTGTGGCTAGGAGCAGAGATGAAGGCTCCCCCCCTCTGCCTCCAGGCCCCCACCGCCCCAACACCAGGCTGCCCTCAGGGTAGGAAGGCTTTCCCTCTCCCCCCAAACCCCGGCCACAGAAATGATTTTCATCAGGACCCCTCACACCCCGCCCCTCAGTGCAGCCCCTCCCCTCCCCTTTGCCCCCATATCCCCCAGGGCAGGGCAAGGGCATCGGCTCTATTTCCTTATTACATCACTATAAAAGTCTGATAGGAGTCACTTCCACTGCCCGGCGCGCCCAGGGCCTGCAGGCCGGGGCAGCAGTTAGGGGCCCGGGCTGGGGCCTGCACGGGCTCCAGAGACTTGCAGGGCAGAAGCTGACTGAGGGACAGAGGCCGAGGGCCAGCTTCCGGGACAGACCCTGGCGCACGCCCTCGGGCCAGCTGGTGGCAGGCGGGGCAGCTCCCGAGGGGCCGGTGAAGCCTCTGGTGGGGCCCCCATTCCTTGCTTCTGGGGGGTGGGGAGGGGCGGTGCCCGCTGCCCCGGCCGGGTCCCAGCGGCAGTGGGGACACAGGCGCCCCTTCTCCCGGAGTCCCCCGGTGGGCAGAGGCCTGGGGCTAACCCGGAGCCGAACCCGGGCAGCAGGGAGCCTCAGGATCCCAGAACCGGGTCCGGAGTCCGAGCCTCTGGCTCCTGATAAAGGGCCCGAGTGGGCCAGGCTGGGGGACCCGCTTTCAGTGGCCCCAAGTCTATCTGGTCTCTACGGCCTCCGGCCTTACAGGGGCCGCGGCTGGGGGGCCCTTCCTCCCCTGGGCGCCAGAGCATCACCTCGGGTCTCTCCCTTGAGCCTGTGCGGCGGGTGTTTGAGGAAGGGGCCGGCACCCCCAAAGCTGAGGAAGCCCCCGCTGGCCAGCCCTTCTCTGTGCGCCCGGCTCCTCCCCAGACAATCTCCTTAGGGGGATTACCCTGCCAGTAAGCCCCTGGGCAGCCGAGGGCGGAAGCCGGCCCCTCCTCCCAAAGACCCCGCGGGGACCCAAGCCCGGCTCCCTGGCCTCCTCCCCACGCGGCCCGCCCCGCCCGGAGGCGCCGAGCGCTGACTGTTCCTCAGGCCGCTGCCCTCCCCCTCCCCCCGCCGCGGTCCTGGAACTTGGGTGGCCACACAGGAGCGCGGGCCCCTGGGGGCCGTCGGGGGCAGAGCCTCGGTGACCCACAGGCGCGCCCCCTCGGCCTTCGGGGTCCCCATCTGCCTAACACGTGGGCCGGCCTTCCCCGCGCCGGCCGCCCTGGGGGTCACGGCGGCCCTGGGGGTCACGGCGGCCCTGGGGGTCACGGCGGCCCTGGGGGTCACGGCGGCCCTGGGGGTCACGGCGGCCCTGGGGGTCACGGCGGCCCTGGGGGTCACGGCGGCCCTGGGGGTCACGGCGGCCCTGGGGGTCACGGCGGCCAGGAGGCGTGCAGGGCGTCACGTCAGCCGCGCGAGGGGGAAGCGCGGTAATCACGGGGGCGTCCGGGCGGTTGTGGGGGACGGGATGCGGGACAACCACGGGGATGTCAGGGCAGCTCCAAGGAGAGGCAGCCCAAGGCGGGGCGTCAGGGCAGCTACAGGTGCGGGGGGGGGGCGGAAGGCTGGGCCGGCCGGGCCGGGACTCCCGGGGCAGCGCGCCTCTCCCCCGAGCCCCGACGGCCACGTGGCCCCGGAAGGGATGAATGAATGGGCGGGGGGGAGGGGCGTCCGGGGGCGCGCGGGCCGGGCCGGGAGCGCGCCCCCGCGGGCACTCACTAAGGAAGAGCCGGTACTCGAGGCTGTAGGGCGCCGCCCGCTCCTCGATGCTGTAGCCGCTCATGGCGCCGCCGGCCCAGGTACCCCCGACGCCCCGCAGCCGCCTCCGCACGCTCGCTACGACCCGGCAAGGGTGACTCTGCCGGCGGCGCAGGCGCACTGAGAGGAGAGAGGCTAAAGCGCTGGAGGCCGCGGCTCTGCCGGCGGCTTTTAAACCCCTCGCGCCCTGCCCGCTAGTGCGCAGGCGCGCGCTCCGCCCCGCCCCCGCCCTTTCCTCCAGAGTCCCACGGCCTCGGAGGGAGCTGGTGCCGCCCCCTTGCCCCTCCTACCGTATTCTCTGTGAGAGCCCGGCGCCGCCCCCAAGCTCCTCCTGCCGTATTCTCTGTGGAAGCCGGCTTTCCCTGGTACCTAGGGTCGCATTTTAAAACGCTTTTATGTAAAGCGTTGACCTGGAAGCTTTGAGCGCTTCACACTGCCCCAAGCTTCTGGGGCCGCGCGGCGCGGGGCCGGGCGCCTCCGGGAGGACGGACCGGGGGTGGGGGTGGGGGGTGGGGAGCACGGGCACGGGGGCGGCGTCTCCCGGAACCGCCGGACAGCGGCGGGCGCGGCAGGGGCCAGCAAGGCCTGACTCGCGCGCTGCGGGTCCCGAGCAGGCCGCTGCCCCGGGGCCTGCCTCAGCGTCCCCATCCGCAAAGCGGGGGAGTCACGTCCGGGTGACGTAGTGGTGACGCAGGGCCCCTCCCGGGACAGAGGCCGGACGGGCCCGCGTGTGACCCAGCGTAGCCTGGGAAAGCTCTGGCAGGGCCGGTCCCGGGGAGTTCTGCTTTCCCCGCCGGAGCGCCCGTTCTGGGAAAGCCCCCAGTTTCGCTTCCTGCTTCTGCGCGGCTGGCATGACGCAACGGGCCCGCCACTTTCTCTTTCTCGGCCGCGGCTCAGTGGGAGGAAATGGGAGCCGGTGACCCTTGGACTGCCCGGCCCCTCCTGCTGCGGCCCGCCCGTGCCAAGTCCCGGCGCCTCCCAGACGGGCCTCGGCCTTCCTCCTGCCTATGGGCCGGGGCCAGACGCGGGCCCCTCCGAATCCCTCGGGCGCCAACGGGCCAGTGACAGGACAGAAAGGTCCCGGTCTCAGTCCCCCAGCTGTAAAACGTAGGGCCGGGCCGGAGGATGACGGACGGGGCTGGGATCCTGCTGGGAAAGTCCTCGTCTCGAGGTCGGAAGCAGCCGCTAGAGCCCCAGCTTTAAGGTCCTGGGCCCGGGGGTGCAAGGAAACCCTCTGCTCTCGGCACCGTTACAACACGCAGCCGCGTTTCTGCAGCGAGGTTGGCAAAGAGCTTTACCTCGCAGCAGCCCGAGAGGGGCGCGCCGTCATCACCCCCCTTTTACCGACGGTGTAGTGGCTGCTTGGGAATCACAGCCGACTCCGGCTCTAGCACTTTATTCCACTGGCCAGAATCTAGGAGAAGGGGATTGTGTGCAGGTGTGAGCTGGCCCAATTCCTCCAAGATGCTGGGGCTCCCTCAGGAGCTCTGAGCACAGGACCCCAAAGGTACCATAGGGCATTGTAGAGGATAACAGAGATAGTGAAGATAAGTATGATGCTGGAGGGAAGGATGGACTAGAGTGGAGAAAGAAGGGAGCTTTCAATACCTTTTATAAAGGAAGTCAGGAGACAGAGGGAAAGCAATCTCTCCTCACACAGAGAAACTTGATAGGGCCACTGGCCGTTTGACAGATAGACTAATTTAACCAAATCAGCACCGCTGGGGTTTTTTCTACCCACAACCATCCATTCTTGGATGTATGCTTTTCTTTTCTCCTGAAAGTGTATGTTAAAAATATTTTTTAAAATTAAAATAAAGTGTATGTGAAACATTAGGGGCTGGTTCTGGACCCTAGGCGGTTACCTTGACAAGTGTGAAAGCTTCCATCTTACAATGACAAATGCATAGAATGGAGAGCATTTTTTTTGACAGTCCAATTCTGTGTAACAACAAACCATTTACACCTTCTCCTAGTTCCTAGCAATTTAAAAGGCCGACTATATGGATCTCTGGAAACTGAGTGCTGTAAGAAGGTAATTTGAGGGAAGAAAAGTCCCTTTGGTGCCATGACTTCTCAGGTTCAGTTTGCAGCATGACGGGTGCTTGCAGGATGGATCCATCAGCCAGAAATCATTAAGGAGCTGTTTTTTGGCCAGTGGGAGGCACTGGGCAGAGGAAAACTAAAATGAGTCCGTCCCTGCCCTCCAGAACTTCCAGTCCCCAGAGAAGACCACAGGGGTACATGATGAATCGATGAGCATTTACATAATAAGTATATACAAGATCAATACCAGGCCCCAGGAGACATTAGGGCTGGGGGGAGGGTGGCAATGTACAGCCTCAAGAGCCTGGCTTTGATTCTTGCCTCTGAGGCTTGCCATCTGTGCACAAGAGGACAAGGGACTTTGCCTTTCTGAGCCTGTTTCCTCAAGTCTAATGGGAAGATAATTGCTGGAGAAGCTTCCGGGCATGATTTAGCTGTGACACACCTGAATCCTCCACGTGTACCTCAGAGCTGATGTGCCCAAGGATACAATTCAAAGCTCTGGCAGAACCTGGAGAGGCAACCTGGTACAGTGGTTAGGGGGCAGGAGCTGCAGTCAGGAAAGACCTGTATTCAGATCCTCCTTGTTTGATGGGGGCAAGTCACAAAAACCTTTCCAAATCTCAATTTATGAATGATAAAATGAGATAATGTTTAAGAAATGCTTTGCAGACTTACAAGCGCTATAAATTAAGCTGGTTACTATCACTGTCATTCTCACCAAGATAGGAAGTTTTTGAATGTGGGTTCCATAACCCTGGTGGCTAAGCTTGGAGAGCCTCTGTCTCCTGACAGAATGCCCAGGATAGTTTGCCAAGCCTGGAATGCCCCCCACCCTCACCTCCACCCTCTTCCTTCCGGATGCACTTCTGGACCTTCTCTTAGAAGCTTTTCCTGTTCTTGCTCGTTTTTTAGTGCCCTCCAATGATCTTATGCTTATTCCCTTAATATCGTTTCTGGATATACTTATATATTACCGGTTGTTCCCTGTGTTAGGATGCAAGCTTCTCGAGAGTAGGGACCATTTCATTCATTGTGTTTGCAGCCCAGGGTCTGGCTTAGAAAGGGCCTGAAACCTGGGATTTTATTAGTGTAGGGATTTCCCATGTGAAAAAACTCCCTACGTTTTACTTCTAGAATAAGAAAGAGCAAATGGCTTTCCCACAGTCACACAGCCAGGACTGGCACCCAGGACAGTCCTCTCACCTGAGAGGTGCTTGATCAGAGTTGCTGATTGGGTGACAGCCTTGGTATCCCCAGCTCCTAGCATAGTGCCTGACAGGCAGCCCATCGAACTGAAGAGTAATGAATTGTCCGGAGGGCTTGACCTCCAGCATGGCAGCTCTCACAGACCTCGCACTGCGACCCAGAGGGGATGAGACCCACGCTGCTGGGGAGAGCGCCCAGAGCTCCTGGGCAGTCAGGCCCAGGCCCCAACAACAGCCTCTCCTGGATTTGTCCAGCCCCCAACCCCCCATGAATGCTGAATAAATCCAAGGAGCTAAGTGAGGATGACCCGAGGCTCCGCTTCTGATGCCATTAAGTCACTCCCTCAAGATAAATCGCTCCATGGCTAGAGAAGGTCAATATTTGGTTGTTCAACAACGAAGCAGTCAGGGTGGATCCAGTGTGGCTCCTCCATAATGAAGCCCATTCTCGGTGTCTCTCCATCTATCGTTTCTGGCGGGGATGCAGGCGGGGTGACTTAAGGGAAGAGATGGACGATGGGACCGTTGAATAAAAAATGCTTTGTCCATGGAGCACTCGGCTTGGCTCTCTTTGCTTGGGAGATGAATGGACAGAGCCGGTGGTTGGGATACCTCTTTCCACATCTCCTGCTCCTCCCTCCATCCCAACTCCAATGGAGCCATGTGGCCTCATTTCCCAAAAAGGAAGACCTAAGCCCTTGGGTTGGGTGGATGTGGTTTGTGGGGTTGAGGGTGGGATGGTAGGGTCCGGAGCTCGGTCGCTTTGGGCTGGGGTGGTTCTGTTTGTCCTGGGGGAAGCGGAAAAGGCCATTCATTAACCCTGGCCCAGAATGAGAATGACCGTTTGTCCTGAATTAGGCTGGGCCAGGATGGAGACCACCACTGGGGGAGCTGGATTGGGCCTGTGGCTTTCTTCTCCATACAACTCCCCATGTAGGATTTCTGCCCATGAAAAAATATGACCTTAGGAAACCTGGGCCACCCCAGCCATCTTCCATAAACACTTTCCCCTTGGGGAAAAACCACAATATTCATTCTTAGCTATATTATAAGGACTTAGTGTGTTGCATAGCACTTAGTAGGTGCTTAATAAATATTTGTTTCTTCCTCCCTCACTTCTTCCTTCCTTCTCCCTTTTTTTTTCTCCCTCCTTCCTTCCTTCCTTTTTCACTTCTTCCTTCCTTCCCTCTTTCCTTCTTTCCTTAAAATACAAGCTACCTTTTATAGTCTCTAGGGACAAGCTGCTCCTATAGAAAATACAAGTTGGTGAAGCAGGAATATAGTTTCTTTTCTTGCTACTATAGAACCAGGTAACATTGGCTGGGCAGACGCCCAGGGATAGTGAACTCTGACAAGTAATTATCACAGTATTTATAACTCCAGACCCCAGAGATTTTAAAAGCTGGCCCTTTCTGGAGTCCGCCCTTCAGCAGTCTGGTGAAATCCTGATAATACCGTGCTCTGTTATCTATGTTCATAATTGAAAGAAATGTTAAATCTTCCTTAGTTTAGTTAAAATAAAGCTGAGATTTTTTCCCATCCAAGTTCATGGGCTTCTGAAATGTATTCATGTAGGGTATAATGATCTCCAAATCTGCTCATTATACTGAAAGGGAAATTAAAGCCAGGAAAGAGATATGGCCAAATAGCTCACGGTGAAGGAAGGAGCAGATTAGGATTTGAAGCCAGAAGTTCTGATTTCAAAGACAGAGCTCTTGCTTCAACGCTATCCCACCACCATCTCTTCACTGAGAGGGGACGTGGGAGAAGCAGGGGAGAAAGAAGGGGGGGGGTGAGAGCAACTAAACAAAAAGTTAAGCTCCAAAGCAAAGGAGTCGGACCTCTGGCCAGGCTCCAGCCAGGGGCAGAGGGAGCCCTGATGGGACTTTTCCTCTGGCTGTTTTTAAAGCCCTAAATCAGAGGTCTCTGAATAAACAGCCAGCTCCCAGTGGTCTTCCACACAACGTGAGACTGATAGTACTGAAGGAAACCTTTGTGTGCCAAATAATACACTTCAAAGGAGGGGCTGTGTGTGCCTAGGGAGGAGCCGGACCACATAGGCCTTCTCCCATGGATACAAGAAAGTGATTCACACACAGCCTTCCTCTTCCTGTGTGAAGATGGAATCAGAATCCAGAGGCCACGCCATCTCACCCATTCCTGCCTCCACACAGCCAGCAAGTCTCCTGGCCTTCTTCTCCAAGGACCGGGACCCCACTTCCCTCAGAAGCCCACTCTGCCTCTGGGACAGCCCAGATAATTAGGAAGCTTTCTCTCCAGGAAGCTCAAAGCAGTGGATACCTCCCCACAGTTCCTGGCTCAGTCCTGGGGGCCAAGCAGACCACGTCAGGGTCCCCCTCCAACCATGACCTTGCTAGGTCACAGTCCAGGGGCTCATGGATACCGTGTATATTAAGGTTCACATGTGAAATGTGCACTCCCCCAAACCGAGCAGTTTAGAAAATGGAGGTTCAAGTTCAGGGAGATTTCAGCCAAATCAGATGGTTGAGAATCTTTTCCAAATGTCCAAGTCTGCTCTTCCCTCTGGGTGCAAAGTTTGGGAATGATCATGGGCGTCCCTCTGGTGACTGATGGAGGCTCTCACAAGATGGATCTCCCTGGTCACTCTTGTACAACCAACCAGTCTCAGGTGATCCTTTGAATCTGGGCCACTCCAAGGTACCTGGGGATTTTCTTCCTGGACTGAATCTTTATGCCTCCAGGAAAGTTCTACTCTGAGACCTTGTGGGGGATGGAGATGGTCCTGCATTGTCCTGCACTAAGAGAAGTGCTTATAAAGCCAAATGGTCTTTTCAACCGGTCTGAAAAAGCTTTGAGTGTAGACCCAGGGACAGATTATATGTGTTTTTGGAGGATTGGCCAAGCTAAGTCCAGAGGGGATCCACACTAGACCACCAGATGCTAACTATTGACCATGGTAGTTCATGAACAAATCTACTAAATCCTAGAATAAGTAAAGTATCTGGAAAAAGTAAAAAGTGACTCTATGACCAACTCACAGGTCCCTGGAACATTTAGTTAAGTATAATTCTAATTTCGCTTTTAGTTGGGATTTTGTTTTTTGAGAGACACACTTACACAGCTAGTAAGTATTAAGTGTCTGAAGCTATATTTGGACCCAACTCCATCCGGACTCCAGAGCTGGTACTCTGTCCTCTGCGCCATCTAGCTGGCCCCAGATTTTGACTTGTTTTCTTGTTTTCTCTTTCACAAAGTTAAATGTAGATAAATGAATGGTTCTAATTAACTGAGGCTTTATGATCCTTACTTTCTTCCAAAACAAGGATCAATATCTCCTATTCCAAGAATGTCTGGATGTAGGTCTCAATTTCTTGAGACTGGGTTCTTTCTTTCTTTAATAAATCTTCATGTCTCTCATTGGTTTGTACATATCAAGAACTCAATAAACATTGGTTCAATTGAGTAATAAATGTTTGTTAAATTGAGACCCATCAGTGAGACCCTACTGGGAGAGAAATCTCTGTAGAAATACAAACAGGATGTCTTAGCTTCGATTTCAGGCTGAGGAAGGGGAGTTGTCAAGGGAATTCCCATGTTTCTCCTTAGAGAAGACTTTGGGCACAATCCAGGATGGATTATTAGCGCATCAGTCCTTTGGGGACGTTCCAGACATAGTGTTTAGGCACCAGGACGGAAGTCTAGCTGGCTGACGTGTTGCAAAGCCCAGGGGTTTGCAAGAAAAGGCTCAGATTCCAGGAAATAGCTGTGGCCCCGATGAGCTTCAGAGGCTCTGAGGGAGTTAAGACAATTCCCTTTTCCTTTCCACCACAAATTTATTTTTATTTTTTATAGATTTTTATTTACATACATATAATTTGTAATTTTACAGCATTGACAATTGCCAAACCTTTTGTTCCAACTTTTTCCCTTCTTCCCTCCACCCCCTCCCCCAGGTGGCAGGTTGACCAATACATGTTAAACATGTTAAAGTATAAATATGTATACATGTCCTAACAGTTATTTTGCTGAACAAAAAGAATCAGACTCTGAAATAGTGTACAATGAGCCTGTGAAGGAAATCCAAAATGCAGGTGGACAAAAATAGAGGGATTGGGAATTCTATGTAATGGTTCATAGTCATCTCCCAGAGTTCTTTCGCTGGGTGTAGCTGGTTCAGTTCATTACTGCTCCATTGGAGCTGATTTGGTTTCCACCACAAATTTAAAAGAATAAGCAAAAATCCTATTCGAGCAAGCTGATGAACTGGCCTTCCTCTTCCAATAGTGGATGTGGGTGGGACTGGGGGGCCAAGTCTGACGGCAGCCGTCCCAGCTCTGGTTAAGGGGGTCAGAGCAGAGCTAGATCCCTTCTCCTTTCTCTAGTCTCAACCGGACAACCGGGAAATCTCAGCACTTTCTCTGGGCCCCAGACTAGCGACCATCAGGCCAGCAGATATGGCCGATGTTAGAGAACTTTCACTAACTGCAGAGGAATCAAGCTCCGACCTTGTGTCTGGAGACCTGGCCTGAAGCTCAGCTCCAAAGCTGCCCCCTTGGGCCAAGCCGGCTCCTCTGCCTCTAGAAAGGAAGGGATGTGGGAAAACTGGGACATTAAAACATTGTTGGTGAAGTTGTGAACTGACCCAACCATTCTGGAGAACAATTCAGAACTATGCCTAAAGAGCTATTAAAAAGTGCATACCCTTTGATCCAGCAGTGTCTCTACAGGGTCTGTATCCCAAGGAGATCATGAAAAGGCAAAATAAGCCACACGTGCAAAAATGTTTGCAGCAGCCCTTTTGGTAGTGCCAAGGAACTAAAAACTGAGCGGATGCCCATCAGTTGTGGAATGGCTGAATAAGTTATGATATATGAATGTTATGGAATATTATTGTTTTATAAGAAAAGATCCATCAAGATGGTTTAAGAAAGGCCTAGAGAGACTTACATGAACTGATGCTAAGTGAAAGGAGTAGAACCAAAAGAACATTATAAAATTATAAAAAAATTATTACTAGCTATTATGAAAAAATGAATGTTGTGAAAATTGTCTTGATATGTAATTGGTAAAAAAATACTATTGCAATTTTTTAATAATAGCTTTTTATTTTTCAAAATACATGCAAAGATAGTTTTCAACATTCACCCTTGCAAAACCTTATGTTCCAATTTTTATTCCTCCTTTCCTTCCTCTCCCTTCCCCTAGACAGCAAGTAATTCAATATAAGTTAAATATAAGAAATTCTTGTAGACATATTTCCACATTTATCATGCTGCACAAGAAAAATCAGATTAAAAAGGGGGGGGGGGAAATGAGAAAGAAAAACAAGCAAGCAAACAACAAAGGTGAAAATACCATGTTGTGATCCATATTCAGTCCCCATAATCCTCTCTCTAGATACAGATGGTTCTCTCCATCACAAGTCCATTGGAACTGGCCAGGATCATCTCATCTTGAAAAGAGCCACGTCTATCAGAGTTGATCATCCCATAGTTTTGTTGTTGCCATGCACAATGAATGTTCTCTTGGTTCTACTCACTTCACTCCATTCCATTCATGTTCCATAACTTACTCAGTCATTCTCCAACTGATGGGCATCTATTCAGCTTCCAAAAATACTGTTTTTAAAAAAGTAAAAAGGACCGCCTTGAGAGATGGAAGGCACTTTTCTCTAGAGATCTCCAAAGAGATGCTGAATGCCCAAAAAGTTGGACCAGGTATAAAGGGATTCCTGCTGCAGAGAGAAGTGGATCATGGTGAGAGGCAGGTGAAAGTAGGTTTGCTTTAAAATCAGAGGGTCCAGATTCAACTTCCAGCTTTACTGGAATTTTCAAATCTCATTTATATTGTGAGTCAGTAAAAAATTAAGTTATCTGGACTTCTATTTTCTTATCTGCCAAAAAAAGAAAGGATAGAACTCATTAAATGAGTTCTAAGGGACTTCTTGCTTCTAATCCCTTGATCTTCTGAGGTCCCTTCACCTCTGTGTGAGTATAGAATCTTTGAGGAAAACACTTCATAAACAGGCTCTGCAGGGAATAGAGAGCCAGGTTTGGAGCCAGAAGAGCTGCATTCAAATTCTGGTAGTCACACTTATTTGCTCAATGACGTTAGGCAAATTTCAGTCTGGTAAAGTAGAAATCATTCTGGATCCAGTCCTGGCTTTTGTTCTTTGGACAAATCTTCAACCTCTCCGGGCCTCATTTTCCCTCTCTGTAAAAAGGAAGGGGTTGTCCTATGGTCTTTCCTAGTTCTAAAGCCTATATTGTTCTTGCAGACTCCATAATTCTATCAAGGACTAGCCCCAAGGCCCTGACCAACAAATGGCCTCAGTGACCTCAAGAAAATCGCCCTTGCATGTGCATTTCTGCAGCAACTGTAGTTCTGACTCAGACTTTGCTGATATAATTGCTCCATCTCAGAGCTCAGCATGATTACTAGACATTAGGGTAATTTTCTGAACTTTCAAAGCAACCCGTCTTCATTGAAAGCATCCCTTGTTGGAATTTCCATTTCTCATTTTCATCAAATCTTGGCTTTGCTCATAATGTGCTAGAAGGGCTCTTCAAGGCCATTGAGTCCAACCCTCTCATTTTATAGGTCCAAAAAGAGCTATAATTTGACTAGAGCCATCCTATAGGAAGTGGCAAAGCTAGGGTTTAAATCCATGGCCTTGGAGTGCAAATTTAGGGCTCCTTCCTCTGTATGCAGACTCTTATACCTTGAGAAGCTCCCATTTTCTCCTGGGAGACAGGGCTTGGACTTTTCCCCTTTTAATCTGCTTCATTCTTACATTCCCTTTCTACATTGCCCCAGAATGCCCGAGTTCACTTTCTTATACATGTTCAGCTTCCTAACCAGTAGCGACTTGATAAATATTTAACTACCAGTTCTGCAGAGAAAAACATGTATGCACTTTTAAGTTGAATCTGAATTGTTAGCATTTCCTCCATCATTTTCTAAGTCTAGACAATCAATAAAACAACAGTCAACTTCTGACTTACAGTATTTGCTGATTTCCAAGGCATAAAAGCTCACAATAAAATTTATTTTTTGAGAATTATTTCTTTATTTTAATTTATGGAATAAAACAAGCATTTCCATAACATAGTATAATAAAAAAGATGATTGCAATTGTAACTATTATATACAGCTTGCTAGTCCTTTTAAACTTATTACCATGTAAATCTCATGGTTTTTCCCCTTTTTCTTCTTCCTTCCCTGCCCTGGTCCTACAAATGGCTATCATTAGATACAAATGTGTATGTGTGTGTGTGTGTGTGTGTGTGTGTGTGTGTGTATATATATATATATACATATATATATATATAAATATATATACACACATATATACATGTAAAATCATTCTATACATACGTCTACCATTTCTTTCTCTGGATGCAGATAGCATCTTCCTTCATATGTCCTTTACAATTAACTTGAGTATATTATTCACTCAAAGTTCTTAAAACAATATTGCTGTTTTATACAACATTCTTTTGGTTCTGCTCATTTTGCTCTTCATTGGTTTTTGCAAGTCGATTCATGTTTTTCTAAGTTAACTGAGTTCATTATTTCTTATAGCATAGTAAATTCTATCACAATCACATACCTCATCTGGCTCAGTCACTCCACAACTGACAAGTATCCCTGCAATTTCCAGTTCGTTGCCCCCCCCCCCAAAGAAAGCAATTAAAAATATTTTAGAACATGCAGGTACTTTTTATTTTCCCTAAATATTTTTGGAAATAGACCCAGTAGTGCTATTGCTGGGTCAAAGAGTATAAGCAGTTTAATAATCCTTTGGGCATAATTCCAGATTCTTCTCCAAAATGGTTGGAGCAGTTCACAGTTCGACCACAGTGAATTAGTGGCCCACACTCATTCCACATCCCCTCCAACATTTGTCACTTTCCTTTCAACCATTTTAACCAATCCGAAAGATATAAAATGGTCTAAAGATTGTTTTAATTTGCATTTCTCTAATAAGTAAAGATTAAGAGCAGTTTTTTTCAGACACATTATTTCGATTTCTCTAAAAATTGCCTATTATATCCTTTGACCACTTATCACTTGGGGAATGAGTTGTATTCTTATAGATTTTCACAATGAAAATTTAACCATCAGCTCTCATGAGTATTCTACTGCTCCCATTCTTCCTTACAAAACACTTTAGAGGGAGCGAGATTTCCATTATAGACTTGCCTCTGGGCTGGTGTTTCATGACTTTAAGTTAGAAACTTTCCCAGAGTTTCTTAGAATTGTAGGTTGGAAAGCCCTTCAGAGGTCATCTAGTCCAACTTGCTCCTGGGACATCAATTCCCCCCACAACATCCATCACAAGAGACCAGCTGGTTATGCTTGAATGAGGGAAACCTCATTCCTTCCTGATGCACCTAACCCACTTTGAAATGCTACTTAGTACAAGTTTTTCCTCCCAGTGAGCTGAAATTTGCCTGTCGGTGCTTCGACGCAGCTCCTTGTTCTGCTCCATGGGGCCAGGCAGAGCAAGTTTTCCATGTGATAACTTAGTAAATATTTGGGGATAGTTCTCAGGTCTACCCCCAATCCCTCAGTCTTCTTTTTTTTCTGAGCTAAACATCCCTAATTCCTTTGCTTTCTCCTTATATGAAATGGTCATCAACCACTTCCCCATTCTGGTCATTCTCCAGCTTGTCCATGACCTTTCTAAAATATGGTGCTCACCAGTGAAAACGTTTCTCTAAATGTGATCTCACCAAAGTGTGGGACCATGAGACTAGCATTTCCCTCTTCTTGATGTCACCATTTCCTTAACATAGCCTGTTTGCCCTGACTTTTAGGTTTCCATGCAACACTGTTAACTTTGAAAGACCTTGAAGACCTCATCTTATCACATTACCTGGGATCTAGCCATAACTCCCCCATCCTGCACTTGTGGAGTTGATATTGTGAACCCAAGTGGATTTTGTTTTACATTTGGTACAGAACTGTACACAATATTGAGAGGTTGATTTGATCATTCTATAACTATTATCAATCAAGGCATAAAAGAGGGAAATTGATACTTGCCAAGGATGCTTGCCACTATCCTGGAGAAGTACATTTGGTAGAGGGAGCTTCCATACTGGGAGTTCTCCCATAAGATATCCCCTTACAAAAAACATACAAGGCACTTGCTTCTTTGAACACACAAAGATGAAAAAGGATCTCAAGTCTGCTTTCAAGGAGTTTATGGATTAGTAAGGTACAACAGGACCCCTACCAAAAAAAAAAACACAGTTTGGTAAAAGGGACACAGAACTTGGAGACACAGGGTCTGAGTTAAAATTCTGGGTGCCCTTTTTGTAGTGGCAAGGAACTGTAAACTGAGTGAATGCCCATCATTTGGAGAATGGCTGAATAAGTTGTGGCATATGAATGTTATGGAATATTATTGTTCTGTAAGAAATGATCAGCAGGATGATTTCAGGGAAGCCTGGAGAGACTTACATGAACTGATGCTGAGTGAAGTGAGCAGAACATTGTACACAGCAACAAAATGATATGATGATCTGATGGACATGGCTCTTTTCAACAAGGGGGTGATTCAAGTCAGTTCCAATGATCTTGTGATGGAGAGAGCCATCTCCACCCAGAGAGAGACTGTGGGGACTGAGTATGGATCACAACATAGTAGTTTCACTTTTTTGTTGTTTGCATTTTGTTTTCTTTCTCTTTTTTGATCTGATTTTTCGTGTTCAGCATGATAACTGGAAATAGGTATAGAAGAATTGCATGTTTAACATATATTGGATTACTTGCCATCTAGGGGAGGGAGTGGTGGGGAGAGAAATTGGAATATAAATTTTTGCAAGGGTGAATGTTGAAAACCATTTATGCATGTATTTTGAAAAAAATTCATAAAAATGATTCTGGCTGCCACTTTTTTTTTTAGATCAATATTTTAATGACAGCTAAGAAATTTAAATCATAAATGACAATATATACATATTATCTGTGGAAATAAAGTATTCAAATAGCTTATTAACTTCCCTCAGAAGGTGGGTGAACTTGACAGTTTGTAATCAGGATAAACTTTGACAGAATGATGGATTCTTTTTTTCAAGAGTCTTATATAATATCCTTAAAGCTTGTAGTACCTCTCTGTGGTTCAGACTTTTCTCATAAGGTCAACATATTTTCAGGACTGTTAAATGGGTAATCCTCTTTCCTTCAGCTATGCACTGGTTGAAAGTTCACTGACTTTCTTTCTTAGTAGAGGATTGAGCAGTAGTCATTTGAATAATCCTTTCCTTTCCTTTTTTTTTTTTTTTTTTTAAATAACTTTTTATTGACAGAGCCCATGCCAGGGTAATTTTTTACAACATTATCCCTTGCACTCACTTCTGTTCCGATTTTTCCCCTCCCTCCCTCCACCAGATGGCAAGCAGTCCTATACATGTTAAATAGGTTACAGTAGATCTTGGATACAATATATGTGTGCAGAACTGAACAGTTCTCTTGTTGTTTGTTGGCTGCCACTTCTTGAAGGACCTTGGGCCAGCCATTTCATCTCCAGACTTTTTTTCTCATCTGTAAAATGAGGGGGTTGGTGGGGTTGACTTCTAAGGTCCTTCCTAGTGCCTAAAGCTCTGAAAAGATCACACACACACACACACACACACACACGGCAGAATGTGATAGAGGAGACACTGTCTGAGGCACAATGAAGGAAGGAAGCATCTTCTCTTCCCCTTCTTGGCTTCGCAGGGCTGCTTGATTTTCAGGCACATTTTATGGATGTATTAATAAGTCCTTCAGCAAAGCAAGGGGAAAGAATTGCTCTCCCCACTTTTCAGATGAAGAGCTCAGTAATAAGCTGACTCACTTCTGGGAACGGCACATGCCATGGAGGGAGGCTAGATCTATTTATTGACTAATAAAGGGTCTGAAGGCTTTGCTGACAAGCTTAGCTAAATCAGCTCAAGGTTATGAAGTCCCCAGGCAGGCAGGAAAGGGACTCTATTTAGCACCAAGGGACAAGAGAATGAAACAGATGACAGTCTGGTCTCAGGGAGCTGAGAATCTAACAAGGGGCATATGGCTAGTGTCCTAGACTGGATGTGGGGACCCCAAATCTTGCTTCCTGGCTGTTCTTAATGGTTGTTGTGGTCTTGGTCAAGGCACTGACTACCTACTCAGTGAACAAACAAGCATTTATTAAGTGCTTACCATATGCTCAGTCTTAGATATAACTATAGTAATATACATAATCTAAAATGGTCAGGGTATGCAGCAAGTGATAGCCAAAGTTCTGATGTAGAGGTTCAGGAATTAAAAGTGAGAAGATAGAAGCAGGATAGAGAAGGCCTAGACTTCTTTTGAATGTACTATTACTAAAGAATAATTATTAAATTAAGAGATTAAGAAGAGGGTATTAGGGGAAAAGGTCCAGTTATAAGAGTCAGAGGTTCTGTTGAAATTCTATCTCTGATGCTTACTGCCTGTGTGCCTTGAAACAAATCTCCTTCCTCTTTGAACCTTAGTTCTCAAAATAAAAATCATGAAATGAGGGATTCGGACCAGAGTCCCATTGTAAATCTGTGATGCTGTGACTAAGTGATCTTTAGGACCTTTTCCAGTCTTAGATCTGAGGATCAAAGAGGGCAAAGTCATCCCAACAGTTAAGAAAGTTAAATTTCAAATTCAGATCTGCCAACTTCAAATCCATTGCTTTCCTCCTCAAGGTAGGCTAAGTTATGTGAAAAGAGGAAGAAATGAATGAGACATATTTGGACAGAAAGGGAGAAAGGAAGGGAATAAGCATTTATTTTATAGAGTGCCTACTATGTGCCAGTGTTAAGTGCTTTTACAAAAATTATCTCATTTGAGACAATTTCTAATGAATTTCCACATGGACAAGGAAACTACTTTAAACTCTGAATGAGAACTGTGGGGCTGTAGTTCCCTTTCCTTCTTTTTGGCACAGGGGTAGATGAAGGAATAGTTCATAGTTTGCATTGGACCTGGTAGAAATCTCAGACTTGTCTGGAGGAAGGAAAATTGTATATTAAGAAACTGTCATGGATATATGGCTGCTTCTACAACAGGTAGTCAGACAGTACCAGAGACTGACCTGATTGTAGGCGCCTACCCTTTATGGCTTGGGCTTCTTCCAATCATGAGGAAATGCCTCTGCAGGAAAGATGGAGGAAATTAATTATCCATTGTGGAGGACCTGAAGATCAACGAAATTTTCTCTTTAAATCCTGCCACCTCCACATGCTTATTCCTTATCAGAAATCCCTTATGCCTTATTTTCCTTATTATTTTCTAAATTGTTCCTTTACGTTGCTTTTGTTCTTTCTCCATATAAATTTATGGTCAACTGAGAAATGTGCATTTGTTGTCCATACCTTGCAATTACAGAAGCCACTGGCTATTTGGCCATGAAGAATTTAGCCAGTAAGAAACTACCTTTCCAGCTTGACTAAGAGCTGCCTAACCATCATTTTATTGCTCAGTTTTTAAATTTACCTAAAGGAGAATTTCTGATGGAATCTGACTTCCTCTTGTATTTCCAGAGTCATCAGCCATATTGTGAAGCTAAGAAATCCAGTCGTAATATAAAAAGGAAGAGTTGACAATAATAGGACATGGGCACTTGAGCAAAGTCTCCATCCCTTTTCCAGGGGAAGTTGGGTAAGTCCTGCCTCCAGCCAGCCCTGACAGGAATAGCTAGGCATGGTGGCCGGCCCCTTACCCACAGAGAGGCCCAGTGAATCAACTCTGCTGTCCACAGGGACACCTACAGATTGCAATGATTCTTTGTCCAGCTTAGTCTGCAGATGCTAATCCTGGCTGATTTTCAGAGAGTCTTTGAGGCCCTCTCAAATTGCTCTGTAAAATGCAGATAATTCTAACCCTTCTTCCATCACAGACTTGTTGGGAGGGAATTGTGCATCCCTAAGAGAAACAGCTGTTATCAGATAGAGTGAAATAGATAGGGGTAGTTATTGCCTCTTTTTGGAGGTGAAAAGGCTGGAAAAGCTTTGTGGAGGCGATGGGGCTCAGATCTGAGAGTTCATAATATAGACAATCCAAACGTATGCAAGTCTCCTTGAATTTTCAGAAACCAAAGTCATCTGTTGCATAACAAACTGAAAAACAAATGAAATACACATTTATACCGACTGGGGTGAGGAACCAGTTTCATTTTTCTTTTGCTTTAGAAAAGAATCAGAGATTAGAAAATTGCTAAGTAATGTATGAATATTATAGTGTTTGAAGAAACATGATGAATACAGAAACTTTAAAAAAAAAGATCAACAGAACTAGATAATGCATCAAAAAAAGTCTGATGTTATATAGAATGTGTGTTGCCATGATCCTCCCTCTACAAAGGGATGGGGGATGCCTTCTCTGTCTCTTCTTTAGGACCAAGCTCGATTGTATTAAGTTCCCAATATTGACTTTAATTTTGTGCCGTAGCCACCATGTCGACTGTTTTCTTGGTTCTGTTTATTTCACATCAAGCCTCAGTTCGGTCTCCAGGTGCTTCTCTGAATTCTCCACATCCATCATTTCTCAGGGCAATAAGCCACCTGTGCTTGCTTGCTCTGGCGCGGCACATAAACGCTGGGGTCTAGAGAGACGGCACGGTGGTGGTCTCCAGCTCAGACCCGAGGACGCGAGTGGATGGACGGAACGCCGAGTTTCCTTATGGCCTTGGGCAGCCATTTGCTCCCTGGAGTTGTTTCCTCAGCCATAACGTGAGAGGTAGGCCCCAGTGGCCGCCAAGGTTCCTTCCCACTCTGGAGCTGGGGACTCGTAAGGCATAACCCGATCTGCAAATTATCATCCAACACAGGGCCTGGGCACGGGTCGGGCCATTCACCCCAGTCACACAGCTGAGAACTACAACGGCCTGAGACATTCCCTGCCCTTCCCTCAGAAGCACTGACTGGGAGCGAGGGGCTACCTCGGCTTCAGAGGATCTTCTTTCTTAGCTTCCCAGGGACTGACTCCCCCAGGAGGTTGCCAGCAAGGAGGGGCTTGCTGGGGGGAACCAGGGTCCTCCTTCCATCCCAGCCTCTGAAGGCGTCCTCCAGGGGCCACCAGGTCACTGTCTGTCTCCCTTACACTCCTGTACCCATGGCCGCTGACTCACAGTTCTCCCCTCCAAAGCCGTGGGCACTGGTAAAGGCTCAGTGAGAGCGAAGTGCCCCTGAAGATGCCTTAGGGGCCACAGGGCCTTTCCGCCTGCCCTGCAGCTGCACTCTCCTGTCCGACATTCCCCCTACAACAGGCACTGCCTGCCTGTTCCTTACCTCAGCACAGAGTGTGTGCTTAACAAATCCTTGTTTCTCCCCCCTCTTCCCTGCTTGGGCTTTCCTCTCTTCCCTCCCTTTCCCCTTTTCCTTCCCTGCCCCCCATCCTCTCCCTTCTCCCTCCGCACCAGCTCTTCCCTGCCGCTTGGGCAGCTCGGCTGCACCAGCCATCGCTTGGGCACACGGATTTATCATCGGAGGATCCGGGACTAAAGCCCAGCTCTGTCTCCTACCACTTTGTGCCCCCGGGACCCACCCGGCTTCCTGGGAAGGGCCTCGGAGATTCCTTTTGGCTCCAAATCTGTGATTCTGGGTTCCCCACAGAGGCTTCGACATTTAACTGCTCATGAGAGATTTTCTGCAAGTGCCCAAGGCAACAAGAATAAGGTGCAGAGGCCGAGCCAGAAACGCTCAGACCCAGGGGATTTGGGGAAATGCCGCAGCCCCAGGGAGCCGGGCTGTCGGGAGGAAGTGGAGCCTTCTGCGCAGCTCCGGGGCCGGAGGGGAGACCGCTCTGGAGCCCAAGGACACCGGGGCAGAGATGCTGACCACCCCCCTCAGGACCCAGCGCTGCCAAGGTGCCCCATTCCCTCTCAGGGAACAAGCCCCGTCTGCAGAACTGCAATAGCCCCAAGGGGCCACAGAGACCATGTGATCTGGCTGCCAGAGCGCAGAAAGTATCTGGGAAACTGAGGCCCAGGAGGGAACAGTCCTTGACCAAACCCATCCCCCAATCACAGACAACATTTGAACCCCAGCTTCTGGAACCCCAGGCCACTATTTCTCCCAGAGAGCCTCTGGTTTAAAGCAAACTCCCACGATTTTAGGGATTTAGTGTTTTACCTTTTCTCCGGTCATCAGCACTTTGTATTTTAGTTACTGTGTTTTCAGAAAACCGCAGAGAGGAGACGGCCAAACCCAAAGGAAGACTCTCCCCCAGTTTCAGGCCTTGGGGAGGGCGCTGCTTGGGGGCATCCCTCCTTCTCTGAAAAGCAGGGCGCACCTTTTTCAGGTGAGATTCGTGGGGCCGCGGGGGATAGTCAGCCAGCCAATAAGTGTTAATTAAATGCCTACTATGTGCGACTCTGTAGGAAGTGCTGGGGGAAACAGCGGCCGAAACGCCACAAAACACCACAAAACGCCCCCCAAACCAGCCACCGCACAGCCCAAGTCAACATGTCCTTTATTGCAAACCCAAAACTAATCAAGCGCGCCACGAGTCCGCCGGAAGACTCCTCTGGCCAAGTCCCCAGAAGCCAGCGAGGGAGGGATTTCCTTTCCCGCAGGCACAACTCGTCCCGTCCTTGTGCCCAGGAGGCGGGCAACGCAGAGACCCTGTGCACAAGACCGGGCAGCCACGGTCGGGGGGGCTTCTGGCCAGTCCGGTCATGGCTCATGGTCCTGGACCGGTCACTTCCCCTCGGTTCTTCTCTCTGAACTTTAGTGACACGTTAGGCTCCAAGCCTCGGGGGAGGGGGGGGGGGCAGAAATCATCCAAGAAACATCCGGCTGGGCCTCTGACCTTGACCCCCCGCCCTGACCCTCAGCCCTGGCAGACTGACCCTGACCCCGGCCCCCATCCCGCAGTCCCCTGTCCCTGGCTTGGCCTGGTCAGTCAGGATGGCAGCCCCCATGTTACAGATAAGCAGACTGAGGCCCGAGGCACAAGGTCACAGAAATGGGCCCTTGGGGATGGTGGGGGAGGGTGAGCCGAGGAGAACATAGGAAGGCAGGCAGCATGGACTTAGGAAGGGCCTACTATGTGCCAGACGCTGTGCCGGGCACTGAGGGGAAAAAGGGCCCAACAAAGACCGGCCCCTGCCCTCAGGGAGCGTCCTTCTAAGGCCCCAGGAACAGGGACCCCCCAGGAACAAGGGACCGCCGGGAACAAGGGACCCCCAGGAACAAGGGACCGAGGTTCTGTCTAGAGGTCAAGAGGAAGGCACAAGGCAGTGGTGTGAGTGTGAGTGTGAGTGTGTGTGTGAGTGTGTGTGTGTGTCAGGAGTCACTCCGGAGTGACTGACGGGGAGGGGGGGGCCATTGGGGGCACCCAGAGACTGGGGTCGGTGGGGGAGGTCCAAAGGCGGGGGCCCGGGAGGCCTCCTGGATCCGGGACGTCCCCTCGCTCCTCACCATGTGCCCCCCCCCCCCCCTGCCCCCAGTCAGAGACTCTCTGTACGAGACCGGCCCATTTCTGCCGTCTCTGGGGAGGACCTGGGGGGGGAGCTCCGAAGGACCCACGCTCCCCTTTCTAGAGAACTTGGAGCCAGTTTTCAGAGCTCAGGGCTGGTCCATGTGACCACCTCCCACTTGCAGAGGGGGACACTGAGGGTCAGAGAGTCAGTGACTTGCCCTCGGTCACTGGGCCGGAGCCAGGGCTCGAGCCCACAGCAGTGCGCTCCCAGAGCCGCCGGGGAAGGGCCTCCTGGGGCCGCCCGACCCAGTGCCCGCCATCTGGTGCCAGGGAGGAGGCGGAGGTCACGGGCACGCTGGCAGTCAGGGCACAGCGCCCGGCGTCGGGCCCAGCGAGCAGCTGTGGGGGGCAGATGCTGTGGCCGATGACAGAAGCACCGCTCAGGACGGAGGCCTTTGCCCCGGCTGGGCCGCCTGCCCGCAGCTCACGGCCCCCTCCTACCCGAGGCCTTCCCTAGCCCCTCCTGCAGCCGCTCGCTCCCCCCCTCCCCAGCACGTTATATTCACTTTGTATGCATTTTGCATATGTGTCTCTGTGTGCTCGTGTAAACTCCAGCAGGGACCAACAGCCCGGTATGCAGGAAGCACCTAATAGATGCTCACAAATGATCTCATTTAGAGAGGCAGAGTCCCACTTAGCTTGGGAGAGGCCAGCAGGGAGCCCAGGCCAGACTCGGGGGGCAGCACCCCATGTCACCCAGACTTCCCTCTGCCTCCCTCCTGGGACCACAGGCCCCCCTGGGCGGCCACTTCCCAGCCCTGACCCAAAGGGCTGGAGGATGCAAGGGGTGGGAGCGACCTGATGCTGAAACGGCCTGGCTGGAGCTGGAGGTCCTGGGTTCAAATCCTGACACTCATCACCTGCAGGCTCCCTCTGGGCCCGTTTCTTCCAGACTGCACCCCCCCCCCCAGCTCCAGAGCCAGGACCCCAGGACCCAGCCCAGACACTCACTGCCTCCGTGACTGTGAGTCAGCCATGTCTGTCTCAAGGCCTCAGTTTCCTTTTCTGTTCAAGGACAAGTCTGGGGGGGCTGTACTTTGGCAGGAAGAAGACCCCCATGAACAGTGATCCCCCAGGGGCCTGGGAAGGGAGAAAACACTTTCCTCCCAGAGCCCAGTAAGGTAGGAGGGTCAGAGCCTGGAGCCCTTGAGGGCCACGGGAAGGAGTCCCCCCAGGGACCCCAGGACACTTCTCGCTCCCCCCCCAGGGACTCCTAGACACTTCCTGCTCCTCCGCAGGGACCCTAGGCCACTTTCCGTTCCCCTCCAGCTACTTCCTAGGACGGAAGGAGAAGCTGACCAGGGCCAATCCTCTCTGCCAGAAGCTCAGGGCCGCCCGGCCCCATCCCTCCCCTCCTCCACCACTGCTCTGGGGGTCCGGCCGCCATGCCAGCACCCCCATGTCACATACATACACAGCATGCCCACACACACCCTCCCCGCTCCTGCCCCTAGAGGTGACCGCTGGGCCCTGTGCCAGGCTCCGGTGCCCGGCCCCCTCGGTTCCGCCCCTCTGGAAGTCCGGTCCGGTGGCCTGAGCCCCTACTGGGCGGAATCGCTCCGGGCTCCTTCGGGGGACACGAGGAGGTCAAACTTGATGAGGGGCCTGGCGATGGCTCGCACCTCGGGGCTCAGAGGGTTGAGCTGCAGGTTCACGCTCCTCAGCGCCGGCATGGCGGCCAGCTTCTCCACAGGGACATCTGTTGGGGAGAGAGGAGAGCGCATGGGGCACGGGGTTCAAAGGGCGCCTGGCCACCACAGGGCGGCGGCTGCGTCTGGCCGGCTGAGCCTCAGTCTGCTCGCCTGCCAAATGGGCAGGGCCCGAGTGACCCCGAGGGTCAGCTCCAGGCTGCACCAGCTGAGCCGGAGCTGTAATAAGGATGTCTCACTGCTTGTCCACCTGGGGCTGTGCCGTGGCTTCCCAAGGCTGGGGACGGCTTCCCTGGAGGCTGGGGGGCGGGGGGTAAGCCCTCCCATCCGCCCGTGGGCGAGCCGAGGGCCCAGGAACAGAGGAGGGACCTGCCGAACCACACACAGGGGCCCAGCAATGCCCCAAGGCCCGGACCTCGGTGGCAGTGCCCCTTCTTTCCTCTCCTCTCCCGCCAGGCTTCCCCCCAAGGAGGAGAAACCCTTTGCTGCCAAGGAGGTGGCGCTGGTCCCTCCCCCAACCCAACTCGGGCTCTCAAGCTCCCGACCCAAGGCCCACGGCCCACGGCCCGAGTTGTCTGCTGGCCAGCCCGCGTGGCTCCTCCCTCCGGGGCCCAGCCATGCCCACGGCGGCCACCCACAACAGGCTAGCTCTTCTTCCGGGCATCAGACGAGCCTTGAACGCTTGGAGAAGGGCTTGTGGCCCTTCTCTGCTGCAGCTGCAGCTTCCCTCTATGCGGAGGCTCTCGCTGTGGGACCCCCTGACCCCACGGGGGACCGAGAAAGGGCACAGCCTGGGGACTCCCCCCCACCGCCTTACCCCACCAGCTCTGCACTCCGGGCCACTAGGACACTCTGCCTCCCCTTGTCCCCGGGCCAGAATTCTCTCCCATCTCTGTTTAGTGTCCCCCACCCCATTTCCTTCCCATTTTAGCTTAAGTCCCGCCTTTGGCAAGAAGCCCTGCCAATCCTCCTTAGGAGGAGATCAGCCCCGATTTAATCTGAATTTCTCTGGTCTGTCCCTCGGTGTTTTCCTGTTCCCCCCCTTGAAGAAAGGGCCTGGCTTCTGCCCCTCTGTAGCCCTGGCACTTGGAGCAGGGCCCAGCATAGAGGAGCCACTTACTTATTAAATGTGCCCTGATGGACTAAGGCCCACCACTGATCAAAATGTTGAACAAGTTCCCGGACCCCAGGTTACAAAGTGCGGGTGAAAGGAGTCCTGAAGTTCTTGCCATCCCTCGCTGCCCGCCAAGGCCGTGCTGCCCCCCGGGGGGCTCTGCTCCTTCTGCTGACAAGCCCAGGCTCCCGGGCAGGCCCCACCACAGGAGCAACAGGAGGCCATCAGCCCTTTGTCCGCCCCTCTCAGGCGCCCCGACACCTACAGGACATCCGGGGGAGAAGGTCCGGGCCCAGGGACCCGCCTGCTGCACCGGACGCCAGGGTCCGGCTGCTCCTCCCCACCCCCTGCACGCCTGGGTGCACCGAGGCCCGGACTCGGGGCCAGCGGCTCCTGCCCTGGCTAAGCAGGGCACCGGGCTGGGGACACCTCACGGGGCCGGCGTTGTGTGGCTCTGCCTGCTGTCGTGCAGAGCCAGCGCTGCCCTGAAGAATCGGCCCCTCGGACCAGGAAGCAGCAGCTGTAGCCAAGGCCCTTCAGGGAGTGGTGGGGAGGGGGGGGGCTAGATGGCCCCCTTGTTCTTCACCTTTTTGGTGTCTGGCCCCCTCGGGCAGTCTCATGAGATCCACAGATCCCTTCTCAGAATGATGCTATAGGACCCCCAGCGCCTCCGCAGCCAGACGCCCCTGCTCCTAGAGGCAGGGAGGCGAGGGTCCGGCCTCCGGACACATTACAACGAGCACACGGAATGACCGTCCCAGGGTCACGGGGCCCATTGTTTCTCCAGCAGAAATCATCCCCTTCTTTCCAAGCTCGGGCCCTTTGGCAGGCCCTGCAAGCCCTTTCTCTAGTTCTGCCTCTAGAAGCCTTTCCCAAGCATTGTTAGGGAGCCTGGCCGCTGCCTGCCCACCCACTCACCCACCTGCATGCCCACCAACCTGCATGCCCACCTGCCCACCCACTTACCTGCCTGCATGCCCACCAACCTGCATGCCCACCTGCCCGCCCGCCTGCCCCCCCCCCCCAGTGCCCAGGGTGGGATCCATTTTCCAGCCCACACAGTTTCCCTAGAACTCTCTACAGGCAAGGACTGCGTTCTGCTTCAGGCTTTCCCTCCCGGGGCCGAGCACATATAAAGAACTTAATAAATGCACATTAGCTGACAATTTAAAAACATTCACAAGCATTTTTCCTTCCTCTCATCTGCTGCTCCTTCCATCCTCACCCCCCAACAGAGAAAAAAGAAATCGAGTGACCTGCATAGGTTCCCAGGGCCAAGAGGCAGCAAAGTCAGGATTTGAACTCAGGTCTCTGGGGCTGAGTCCCGTTCCCCGCTGCACTCCATCCCGCAGCCCCTAGTTTGGCTCTCAGGTCAGCACGCCAGCCCTCCTGCAGCCGCCCCCAGAACCAGTGTTTGCCTGTGGACAGCCCCCTTCTCACTAAGGCTTCGGTGCCTGGTGCCCCGGAAGGGTCTCAGGGACGGAGCCCCAGAGACAGCCAGTGACTCGTCACAGCCCAGACTGGCATTCCCGGCCGTCAAGCGGCAAAGGCCTATAGTGTCCGGTAGGGTGGGCAGTGCCAAATGAGAGCCTATCCTGGGGACCAGAGTCCTGGGTGACAAGCGCCAAGTCTAAGTTCTGGGCGGAGCTCTGCCACTAGTGCACTGGGTGATTGGGGGGGCCCTCCCCAGGCCTCCAGATCCTCTGCATACAATGAGGCCAGTGGAGATGATGGGAAAGAGGCTGACAAGCTTTGACAGGCTCTTCTGTGGTCCCCTCTAGCTAATGTTCATCATTTTCCTAACATTGAATCCTTGCTATAAATCTGTCTTGGTTATGGCAATTATACATGTAGAGGGATGTGTGTGTGCATGTGTATGTGCAGAGAAACAGAGAAATCTACAGTCCTGTTGCTGGGATTAAATACTCATTTATTTGCTAGCAAAACTGGTCTCCTGTTTTCTCTGTTTAATCCCTCCCTGTTTCAGGTGTAAGGACTCTGCTTGTCTCATAGATCTGGTGGAGCTTTTTTTTCTCTGTTTCTGAGGGTTACTTTAGCAAAGGTTTGCCAAGCCCCACCTGTAACACACCTGGCCCGGGGCCTCTAGCTCTGACCTTTTATGGCCCCTTCCCTCTCCAGGCCCACGCCCACTCCCCACCCCTGCTTTCACTGGCAGAGAGGCGAGAACTCACCCACAATCGCATTCTTCTCCAGGTTGATAGTCTCAAGAGCCCGCAGGGCCGTGAGCTTCTCTGGGAAGTCCTGGAACTGATTCCGGGCCAGATTAATTGCCTTGAGGTGCTGTAGGGTGCTGATCTCATCAGGCAGCCGGCGCAGAGCGTTCCCCTCCAGGTTGAGCTCTGGGATGATGGGAAAAGAGCGAGCTGATAAGACACACAAGAGCTCACCTGCCTCTTCCAGTTTTCCTTGGATACTAAGAAGTGAAAGTCTCAGCTCTGGAGCATAGAATTAGGGAGCAGCTGACGTGGTCTCAAAATCTGCCTCCTTACTACTACCACTGTAACTCCCCATGGCAGACCTGCCTGTGAGACCTCTGCCAGCGCCGGTCTAAGGTCCTAGCTCAAATTCCATTTGTATGACTTTGGACAAGCCTTTTCCTTATGGGGACTTCGGCTTCCTTCTCTGTAAAATGAGCAGGGCAGACTAACTGATCTCTGAGGTCCTTTCCAGCTCTGAATCCTGTGACTCTCCCTATACTGTTCCCAGCAGCTCATGTTTCTTTGGAGTTTGGGACTCTTCTCATTTTCACTGCTTTTTAAAATAAACATTTGTCAAGCATCTACCTGCTATATGCCAGACACCGTGCTAAGCACCAGATATTAAAAAAGAGACCTACCCTAAAGAAGAATACAAAGGACCTTACAAATGAAGACTGAACATAAACCATTATTCTTTTCGTGGATTTTTGCTTTGAAATGTCAATGTATCAGCAAGGTGAACACTCCTTCCCACAGGGAGGGTTAAAAGTCAACCATTCTTTCTCATCCCAAGGAATTAATGAAATTATTTCTAATGAAAATATCTGTAAAATATACTAGTCCCTCTCTGTAAGTGGAAAGTATTATTTGATCAGAGAACATGGGTACTCTTGAGCTTACTATGTTAAGGATTTGTGAAGACAACATTTACCTGCTATATGACTCTGGGTCTGTTTCCTCATCTGTGAAATGAAGGAGCAAAACTCAGAAGAGCTCTAAAGCTTATCTCTAGCTTTTGTTTTAACATTTCCCAATATGTCCCCCTTTCCCTTTACTGCTCAAACAATAGTTCTATGGTTCTATCCCCAAGGCCTAGAAGACAAACCCATAAATTTGTACGTGTTTTTAAGTGCCTTGATTAGATTGTGTAGATGTGGAAAGAATGTTTGGAGGCTGGGTCACTAGGGATCTACAGCATTTCAGCTCCCTATACCAGGAGGGCCAATGGCAGCCAACAAATGAGCCCTTACTGGGCACCTATTCCATGCTCAGTTTTGTGCTAAGCTCTATCTAGGAATATAAAAGACATCTATGTGGCCTGGTCTCTGCTCTTAAAAAGATTAGAGTCTGTTCCCTCCCCATACCTAACAAGGTTAGAGTACAACTAAGAGAAAGGCTCTCCTGAAAGCTACTTCTTATAGAAAGTTCCCCAAAAGAGCACTATGAAGCCAGTAGTGAGACTAAAATGATCCCCATTTTACAGATGAAAAAATTGAGTCTCAAGTTAGGTACTTGCTAGGAATCCCAAAGCTAAAAAAGCAGCACATGGAGCATTTGAATATCGACTTCTAGATTTTAAGGTACCACAGCACAATGCCTTTCTTAGTAAAGATATCGTCCACATTCCATGAATGGAGTTGGAGTTGGGGAGATATGGGATTTAGTCACATTTCAGACGTTTATGAGCTGTGTGATCTTGGACAGGTCACTGAATCAAGAATATTAATAGCACCCACCTCACAGGGTTGTTGTGGCCTAAAGACATTTTCAAACCATAAAGGACTTTATAAATGGGAGTTATCATTATCCTCATTTTTACAGATGAAGAAACTGAGGTTCTAGCAGTGCCTCTACTGGGCCTGTATTCCGGAGATCATAAACAAGGGAAAAAGACCAAATGTGTGAAAACATTTGTAGGAGCTCTTTTTGTGGTAGCAAAAAATTGGAAACAAGTGGCTGCCCATCAGCTGGAGAATGGCTGAATAAGTTAGGGGACATGAATGTCATGGAATATTATTGTTCTGTAAGAAACAACAGCAGGAGGATTTTAGAGAGAGCTGGAGTGGCTTACAGGAACTGATGCTGAGGGAAGTGAGCAGAACCACGAGATCATTGTACACAGCAACAAGACTATACGATGATCAGTTCTGACGGATGTGGCTCTTTTCCACAACTCACACCAGTCCCAACTGTTCTGGCTACATTTCCTTATACACCACAGATGAGCCCTTTGCGAGCCTCCCAAGTCTCCTCCCTCCCCCAGAAGACAAGATCTAGAAGTCTGATTAGCTGGAGAGCGGATTAGGCTGGCCCCTCGGTGGCCTTCTTCCTTCAGGCTCCGCCACAGGGAGCCTCTGGATCTTCAGGGCTCTTCCCATCACTGTTTCCATCAACATCGTACATCCAGGGAGCAGGCGTCCCTTTGATGTGAACGATAATTTCTGTTGATTTCTACCAGAAACCACCAAGAACCCTAAGGAGTGGCTGTCCACCCCGCCCCCAGTCCCTGACTCAGAGCTTGGAGCCTGCAGAAGAAGAACTTACCACCCCCCACCCCAGGAAAAGAAGGCCTGACTCCAAGGTCAGCTCACTGACTGTGCATGGGACCCCAGCAGAGGAGCTGTCCAGGGTGCTGCCCTCCGCCGGCCTCCCTGACTCAGGCCCTTGGGTTTGTTCTGGAGCTCCTCCCCTGCCTGACCCAGACCTGCAGAAGTGGAAGCACGTGCACACCCAGCTCTGCAGGGCCTCCAGAGGCTGTCATCAGCTCGCCCTCCCCTCCTTTCCTGGCTTCCGGTATCTTAGTCCCTGACAGGGCCCCTCTGACCCCATGACACTGGCCTCCGGACCACTGGTCTTTTGGCTTTCTCTCTGGCCCTCTCTGGGCCTGGAATTCCATCCCCCCCTCCCCCAACTACCGGCACCTACATAGCAACAACTACTAATCTCCCTTGAATCCAGGGGTTTCTCTCTGTTAATGACTTGTTATTTATGCTGTGTACCACTTGCTTTGTGTAAGTTTTGGTGTCATTTCCCCATTAGATTGTAAGCCCGGGCAGGCTCTGTCTTTTCCTTCTTATCCCCCCAAAGTAGCACAGTGCCTGCCACGTTGCTGTCATTCAGTTGTTCCAGTCACGTCCAACTCCTCGGGACCCCAGTGGGGGTTTACTTGGCAGAGATGCTGGGGAGCTCTGCCATGTCCTTCTCCAGCTCATTTTACAGAGGAGGAAACTGAGGCAAACAGGCCAAGTGGCTTGCCCAGGGTCAGAGCTGGTAAGCACCTGAGGCCAGATTTGAACTCAGTTCTTGATTCCAAGCCTGGATCTGATCCACTCCGCCACCCACCTGCCTTGTCCTTACAGGGAACACAGTAGGTATCTAATAAATGTTGACTGATTTGATTGAAAACTCCATACTTTCTCCCTGTACCTGTTAAGAATATTACCATTCTCTGTTACTGAAGTTTCCAACCTAGAAGTCACTCAGTTCTTCCCTCTCACCTCTTGCTCTTCCAATTTTCTTTCCCCATCATGCCCATCATCCGCCCTTGTTCTCCACGCACTTACGATCTCATCCCCTCCCATGAAGACTATAGTTAACCCCTCACACCCAGACTCCAGTACATGCCGGCACATGGGTCTCCCTAAAGTACAGGCCTGATCTTGGTACTTCACTACTCTAGAAAGCTTCCCATGGCCCGTAGGATAAAATATAAACTCCTTTGCTTAGTACTGAAATTGCTTCAAAACCTGGCTCCAGCCGGCCTTTTTCTTTGACCTCGGCTCACTACTTCAGGTCATCCTTGACCACTGCCTCTCTACACCTCCCCTTCCCCAAAGTGAAGCAGTTGCCAGGACTTGTCAATCTTGCCACTCAACATCATCTCTGATGCATCCCCTTCTCAGGGTCCACACCCTAAGTAGTCTAGGCTCTAACCATCTCTTGCCTGGAAACTGCAGTTTCGTTTTGTTTCGTTCCCTCCCTCCCTCCCTCCATCCTCTCTTTCTTCCTTTCTTTGCTGAAGCAGTTGGGATTAAGTGACTTGACCAGTATCACACAGATAAGAAATATTAAGTGTCTGAGGTCACATTTGAACTCAGATCCTCCTGACTTCTGAGCTGTCTATCCACAGCAGCTGCCCGAGCAATAGCCTTCTAATTGATCTCCGTGAATCCCAGCTTTTCCTTCCCCAATCCATTCTCCACCCAAAACCTTAGATAATATTCTTAAAAAACACGTCTAGCCACAAAAAGCTTCCCAAAGCTCCCGGGCTTCCAGTGTCAAAGATCAAGTCCCCTTTCTGTCTCTAGCCTCATTACCCCATACTATACTCCCCCCTCTAGCCTCTTACCGAACTCCCCGACTTGCCCTTCCTCACCCATGGTATGACACCTCCTGCCCCCAGCCCTTTGCATGGCCTGATTCTACATGGAGGGTGCTCTTCCTTCTCACCTCCATCTCTTAGAACCCTGGGTCCCTTCAAGCCTGGGTCCCCACCAGCATAGCCTCCTTCAAGGGGCCTTTCCTGATGGTCCCAGAAGCCCCAGTCACTGCCCATCTCTTGTGCACACACTTCCGAGAACACAAGTACTTTAAGGAACTCTGACAGCCTTGCTTTTCTCTTTGTAGCTTCAGTGTAAGAATCCTGGAAGCCACTTATCTGCTTAATGGCTGAAATCTAGGCACAGAATCCTAAAGTGGAAAGGGGCTGAGGGACCCCATGGTACTCTAACTCCCATCTAGCAGGCTGTATCTGATGGCACAGAAATCCACATCAGCCAAGCTTCCATGTTCATGTCCCTCCACTTCCAGACCAAAATGGTCCTAAAAAATGGGGTTCCATTCCAGTTTGGGATATTACATCATGATGTTTTAGCTACAACATTTCCTTACACACCACAGATGAGCCGTTTGAAAGCCTCCCAACCTCTCCTCCCTCCCCCACAAGACAAGATCTAGAAGTCTGACTAGCCTGGAGAGCAGATTAGGCTGGCCCCTCGGTGGCCTTCTTCCTTCAGGTTCCGCCATAGGGAGCCTCTGGATCTTCAAGGCTTTTCCCATCACTGTTTCCATCAACATCTTATACCCAGGGAGCAGGCGTCCCTTTGATGTGAAAGAATTTCTGTTGATGATTTTTAACAGAGACCACCAAGAACCCCAAGGAGTGGCTGTCCACCCCGCCCCCAGCCCCTGACTCAGGGCTTGGAGCCTGCAGAAGAAGATATACCAGAAGGCACCACATACAGTCACCCAGCCGGTATTATTAGACCAGGTCTGACCACACCGTTGTCCTGTTTAAGAAGCTTCACTACTTGCCCCAAGAGAGTACCTTGGAATAAGGCATGACTTCCCCAGTTTGGTATGTAACGGATTTCTTACTCCAGCCTCCAAAGGGCTGGAGGACTTCTTTGTGGGCTGTGAGGATCTTGGCAAAGTCAGGATCCCATGGCCAATCTTGAATCAGGACCAGTATGATTTAACAGCCTAAGGAAGGCTTCCTTCCCTCCTCCCAAAGAGGTCACCAACCCGAGATTTACCTAGGTCAAGAAGCATCTTCTTTATCATGGAAAAGTACTTGACAGGACTAAGAGAGGCAGTCCCCTTACTTAATAAGAGTATGAATTAGTTTGAGCATCTCGCTGTCCCTGCCACTTCTCTAAAGGAACATTTGAACGATACCTGTGTTGCATTAGGGTGGGCAGGAAGGACAGGAGCCTTGCTAAGCTTTTCCCTACAGGTAACAAATGTATTAGTAGGAGAGTGGGATCTAGATTTACATGTGAATTGTGATGTATTAATTATTTATGCATTTAAAAATATATCTATATATATTATTTCTTTGACCTTAATAAGTAAAGAGTTATGTTTAAGATCTAAAAGTATTGTTATTTACAGTATCTATTTGTATACACAGAAATATATTGGTGGGAGCTCAAGAACTAAACTGGTGAATAGAGGAGTGTTATTTCTCCTCAATAGAGAACTTGGCAATTGAGAGAATTGACAGTAACCTCATTGTGTGGGGAAACCCAGTCCTACTAGCATGAGAGTAAATTAGAGCAACCCAACCAGCCCAGCAAGTGAAAAGCTGTCTGTCTCAAAGCCCAGGTGAAGTGGGAGGCACTATCAGTGGAAGCAGCCACTCCATGTAACTGTTACACTGGGGTTTATTGAGGATTTTTTTTTTTTTTTTGGTAACCACTGACTATATGGAGATTCATCCTCTGGGACTTTTTTCTCCATATTTTGCATTGTGGGGAATTTCTAGTCTGGGATTTCTTGGGAGGAGAGCTTGTTGTTGGAGAGATTCTTTATCTAAAATTTATTGGATGCCTATTGTCATAGGGATTCAAGAACAAAAAATATTCTTCCTTTTTTTGGTGCAGGTCAGTATAAGGAAGATTTTTTTTTTTTTAAACAATTAGGATAGTCCCAAAAAGGAATAGGCTTCCTTGTGAGGTAGTGAGCTGCCTGTCTCTACAAATCTTGAAGCAAGGACTGGATGACTCCTTAGGAGATGTGGTAGGAAGTGTGCATGTTTTAGGGAAGCAGCCCAGTGGGTCTCTAAGTCTCTTCCAGTTCTCTATCAATCAATAATTCCCCAAATAGTTATTAAGTGCCTATTATGTGTCAGGGACTTTATTGGGTACTGGGGGTACAAAGGCAAAGGTTAAACAGTCCCTCATCTCTCAGAGCTTACCTTATACCAGGAGAACCCAAACATGCATACACATGTATCTACAAATAAAGATATTAAGCATGTGTGTACACACAAGTACATCTCCATCTCTCCCCATATATATGTATAAAAACATATACATGTGTGTATGTATTTCTATGTCTAGAGACATGTCTATAGTTATTCACAGATAAATAACAGGGCAGAAGGCTGGTTAGGCAAGACCGAAGAGTTCTTAAGGGGAACCATGTGGGAGAAGATGGAAGCAGGTTGTGAAGGGTTCTGGAGGCCAAACAGAAGATGAGCTCAGAGGTCCTTTCCAGCCCTGAATCCAAGGTGTTCGAGTCTCTAAGGTGCTAAGTGCCGGGTCCAGCCCTTCAGCCCAGGCCTCCTAAATCCAAAAAGTTACCTTCCAGCCAAATTTGGAAGTGAAGAGGAAAAGTGAGCTGAAGGGGGAGGGAGGGTGTCCAGGGGAGGGTGCAGGCCCCCATCCCAGCCTGGAGCATCTTCTAGGCCCCTTCCAGGATGACAAAGGCAAGGCATGTGGGTCTGAGAAGCTGCTTTTGCATGACAAAACAAGCCTCTCTCCCAGACAGTTTTTGTAGTTTCTTCTTTCAGGTTTATGTGAAGCTTTTTATAGTTGTAGTGTTGGGGTTTTTCTCCAAAGCCTAAGTGAGCAAGTTGAAATAAGCAGAAAAGACTGATTCCCAGAGGCTCCAAGGGAGAACAATGGGTCTTGGGCATCTTTCCTTCTTCCCACCCACCTCTAGCATCAAAGGACACGGGCAGTCCCTGGGCATGCCCTGGGCTGCAAAATTACTGCCTGTTTCCAACGAAGAGCTGACACTGACCACAGCGGGACCTGGAGGGTCCCTTCTCCTGAATATCGACGAAGCTGCTCCTGGGCCCACTGGGCAACATGTCCTGCTCAGAGCAAAATTCCCCAAAGAGCAGCGGCACATCTTGCTCCTCAGTCCTGTTCCCTTCCCGGCCAGGAGCCTCCCTCTCCCTCCCCCTCACAGGCAGCTAGGGATCACTCACAAGGACTCAGTACCCAAGTCCATTCCTGACTAATCGTGAGATAAGCCCAACTGGTAAGGGCCTGGAGCGCCTGCATTTCCACCTGTATTGTGCGTGCCGTGGGTGGGGGGAGCCTAGTCTTGGAAAGGGCTTCTGAGCTACCTTGCCACGACCATCATTCTACAGAATAGGAAACTGAGGCCCTGGAAAGGAACCTCCCCAGCTCCCCAAGGTAGGTCGAGAAAGCAGGCCCTGGGCCTCTTTGGGAGCCCCTGAAATGACATGGAATCACAGAGCCTGGCACTGGAGGGGCCGGCCATGGAGCTAACGGCACCAAATAAGCATCTCCTCTGCCTGATCCTCGGCCTCGCTCTTGCAGCCGTTTCCCTTATTCCCTCCATCCCACTACTCTTCCTCAGGCTCCTGTTCCACCTTCAATCTCCTCACCCCCTAACCTTGCAGGTGACCACTTCCACTCTGCCCTGTCCTCTCAGATCTTGGCCATGCCCCTCTCGTGCCAAAGCTCAGTGTGCATATTTAGGGTTGGAGGCTAAATGTCTGATTCCTCTGACCCCCGTCTCCTCCACAACCATTCCAAGATGGCCAAACAGAGGCTGAGCAAAGCTCCTGAGTGCTGACGGCCCATTACACATTCGTGTTATCAGACCTAACACTTCATTGAAGAAAATGGGACCCCCTCCTTTTCTCCCATTTTTTTCATCTCAAGACCCCTTGACATCTTCCAGCCTCTCCTCCTTTGGCCCAGTCTCTGACAAGGAGGCGGCCCTTCTCACCAAAGTACCTTGATGCCCTCCCCTCTTCTTTCTCCAGCAGATTATATCCTTAATCATCCTACCCCTCCCATCTTCACCTTCTCTTTATTAATTGGTTCCTTCTCTCCTTGAGACAAGCCCAGGTTTCCATCTTTTAAAAGCCTTCACTGCCCCCTACCATCACCTTAAGCTATTATCCTGTCTCCTCCCTGAGCCAAATGCCTTAAAAACTGTCAATACTTGTTGCTTCTACTTCCCCTCCTTTCACCCCTTATATCTGGAAGCTAAGAAGCCCAAGTGTAGTCTAACAGAACTGGATTATTTTGTCTGTTATTTTGTGACTTTTGACTTATATTGAGATTCCTATCCACCCAAATCCCCAAGCTTTTTTCAGAGACGTTCCTGCTAAGATCCATCTTCCCCATCTTGTATTTGGATTTTAAAAGTCAATTTTGAAGGCAGAGGTCTCCACTTTTCAAGCTGTCACGCAGATGATAGACTGAAAAGAAGACAGGCAGGGGGCAGAAAGACCTGGGAAGCTGGGCCATTAGTCTAAGCCAAAAGAAATCAGGCGCAGACGAGTGAGGGAAGAGAAGCCAGATGGGGGGAAACTGCTGGGAGAGGACGAATGGGACTTGTCAACTAACATATGAGGGAAGACAAAGCGAGGGAAGCTTCCAGATCAGGCAAAGTCAAAGCCTGGGAACCATGGGACCCTAACTAGAAATAGAGTGCATATAATAAATTAGACTGGGAGCTCAAGAGCAGACCCTGTCCCTGGCACACAGCAAGTGTTTAATAAATGTTTATTGATTACCTTGACAAAGGTAGCTAACAGGTAAGGTCTGCAGAAGGGCAATTATCCTGAAATTGGGCCATCTAATGTCTTCCCTTACAGTCACCAGGACTGATTCCACACCAAGTTTTTCCAATTTGTTGTCCGTGGACAAAGAACAAGGAAGAAGCCGTGGATGCCCCGGGCTTATGGAAGGTCCACTAAGCTCCCTGGGAAAGCAATCTCCCAAGCCAAAGGACCCCTCCTCCAGTTGCTGGTGGGCGTGGGTGGGAACTTGACTGGAAAGGCAATGGGCAGGCCCATGGGTGCCACAAGAGATGGAGTCACATCGTTATGATCCTCCTCCAAGCTGGGCCTGGAAGTTGGGGCCTGCCTCCAGCCCTGGCCCGGCCATGGCAGGCCGGTAACCGTCCCGGATTCTCAGTGTCTGAGTCTGCGCAGAGAGTGTTTGGGGAGTGATTTCTAAGACACTCTCCAGGCCGAGCATCTTATGTTGCTGGGACCCTTCCAAGTCTACCTCCTCCGTCCTAAAGGCTCTGGGTTCTGGCATCCTCTGTTCTCTGTGATGGAATCACAATTTGGGAAATGGAAAAACCTTTAGAGAACAGCAGCATGAGCCCTCACTTACCGAGGAGGAACCGGAAGCACAGAAAGGCTGCACGCCTTGCCAAAGGGCTCCAGGACTCCAGTGGGCCTCCTTGCCCCACGTGTCCCAGGCCACCTGCTCTAAGAGGCCCTCCAGATCGGACATGATTAATAGTAACAATGGTAATGACTGAAGAACAATCAAATTCATGTGTGATTGATGAATGATTGTTCTTACCATCCTTCTCCTATGGGGTCCAGCCAGGACTGGTCCAGAGATTAGTCAGTGTATGTCCACAGTTCTATATTGAATGATCTTTGGATAATAACAGCAGGAGCTGATGCTTACACAGGGCCTTAAGGATCCAAAGCACTTCACACAGACCAGTGCATTAGCCCTCCAAATAGCCTTATGGGTCCCTCCATTTTACAGATGAAGAAACAGAGGCTGAGAGAGTTTATTTAAGTGGGGTGGGATCTGAGCCCAAAGGCTTCTTCAAAGCCTGACACTTCTTAGGCTCTAAGGTCTCTCCCAGCTCTTGTAACCAACAATCCAAGTTCTAGTTTCCCTTCTAACTCTGACATCTGATGTCCCCAGCTCTTCCAGCCTCCTCCCAGCTCCAGGGTTCCATGAGACAAGCCATCCCCAGCACTAGCTCACAGGTTGCCTGACAACGATCCCTCTCCACTCCTCCTCCCCTGCCCCCCGGCTATGGGTCGCTTTCCTCATCTGCTGTCTCTATTTAAAGCTTGTTGATCAAGGCAGACTTGACCTTTTTAGGCAGATTTCAACTGGGGCAGGGGAGGGATCAGACCACAGCATGATGCCCCTAGCTCAGGTACCTGAAAGTACACTCAATCAATCAATATTTATTAAGTTTCTTCATGCCAGGAACTGTGCTAAATGCTGGGGATGAAGAGGCTAAAGGGATCAGCAAAATAAAGCGAGTTCACAAGACACAATAGTTGATGATTACAGTCATTTAGTGTTTGATAAATCCAAAGACTCCGGCTTTTGGGATAAGAGCTCACTATTATTTCTGGGAAAACTGAAAAAGAATATGGTGGAAACTAGGTACTGACCAACACCTAACACCCTATACCAAGGTAAGGCGAAATGGGTTCATGATTTAGACATAAAGGGTGATACTATAAGTAAATCAGGAAAACAAGGCGTATAGTCTTGCTTTCAGATCTGTGGAGAAGGGAGAAATTTTAGTCAAAGGAAAAACCAGAGAACATTATAAAATTCAAAATGGATAATTCGGATTATATTTAGTTTAAAAGGTTGTGTACAAATAAAATCAATGCAGCCCAGATTAGAAAGGAAGCAGAAAGCTAGGGGGAATATTTACACCCAGTGTTTCTGATAAAAGCCTCATTTCTAAAATATATAAAGAACTGACTCAGATTTATAATACAAGCCATTCCCCAGTTGATAAATCATCAAAGGACATGAACACACATCCTTTTAATTTCTTAATTTTTTAATTAAGAAATTAAAGCCATTTATAGTTATATGAATCATGCAGTGTTGTGGATACAAAAGCAGATGGCTGTCCTCCGGCCCTGGGGATCCGGCTGAGTTTTCTGAGCAGGGGAGTGACTGGTCAGAGGGTCACCATGTACAGCATGGCACAGATCAGACACCGGACAATCCCTCCGGCAGCTCTGCAAGGTTTCCAAAGACTCTGGTTCCCAGCCTTATGTTAGTGACTGCTCAGCGTTCTGTGTGCCCCGGCCGTGATTGCATATTCTGCCACCAGTGGGGCTGATTGGCATGTGGTCACACGCACCCACAGAGGAGGGAAGGCTGGCATTTTCAGTGAGCTCTAATGCCACCTGCAGGCCAGAAGGAGACAGACAAGCTCTGCTGCCGCACAATGACGGACGGCAGCCAGACCGCTGGCACTCGCTGAGTGACCCCTTCATGCCACTGATCAGGGCAGCAAGGGGGCACTGGGGTGCCCAGGTGCCAGGCCTGGAGTCAGGAAGCCTCATCTCCCCAAGGGAGACTAGCTCTGACCCCGTGTGTCATCCTCTTTGCCTGTTTGCTCATGTGAAAAATGAGCTGGAGAAGGAAAAGGGCAACCCTCCGGGGTCTTTGCCAGGAAAACCCCACAGGGGTTACCAAGAGTCAACACGACTGAAACAACCAGCGCTGAGTTGTTGGGGGGAACTCTGTGACCCCACCCCGCTTCTGCCAAGGATACGGGACGGACCTCTATAAGGCGAAGGGCTGCCCAGGGACCCCTCTCACTGGAGATCCCCGCCAGAAATCGGCCTCCAGTGCAGGAGGAGAGACAGCACTAGGGAGGTCCCCCTGACCTCGGGGAGCTTCTGTTCTGTCAGCGACTCTAAAGTCTTCCGGCTTTGGAATCTGTGATCTCAAACACGCCCTCCTCCCCCCCCCCCCCCCCCCCCCCCCCGGAGGGCTATTTTTCTGGCAATCTGTCCGTCAATGATTGTAAAAGTCCTTTGGCCTAGAAAGACATTGTTTCCTTAGATTTTAGGGATGATATACCCATGATCCCAAGGCCCTCTGACCTAAGAATGCTATTGTTTTAATAATCCGTCTGTCAATGATTTCAGTCTTCTGGCCTTAGGAGAGCCCTGCAAACACTGCGGACTGTCAGGCAGGTAATCTGTTGGTCTGAGATAACCAAGTTCCTGAGACAATACTGAATAGACCAGCCCTCAAAACTGCCTGTGAGCCATAAAACTGGCAAAAAAGTTACATGAAGCTTTGATCAACTTTGTACTATAAATCTGTCTCTTTTCTCTTGGGTCCTTTGCTAAATTCTTTTGGAACTTGGTCTGCTTCAATTAATGTTACAATCCCAATAAACTTTGCCCCTTAACTTGAATATGGGTTCAAGCCTGCAAATTCTTTTGCAACACCTCCCGACACTGGTCTGTGACCCCCAACCTTTTGAGGTCCCTTCCCAACATCAACTCTAGCTACACTGAAAGCCACCCAGCCAGAGAGTAAGCCCAGCCCCTTGTGGTTCCCAAGTTGGCAGAGGGACCTTCTGTACTTACAGAAATCTGTCTTTAGCAGCCCGAGCTTGGGGACTTGGCCCATTAGGCTCCCTTTTGCCCCCTTATTCTGATTGGGGGAAGCCCTAACAAAGATTTTTCTTGCAACAGCTCCACTTTGTGTTCCATCACTGTAAAATCTGAGCTGCCTCCTTCATTCAGACGCAAGATGATACTGCCATTTATTAATTTTTTGCCATACAGACTTCCCCATGGTCCCTCCCCAGTAGAAGGTAAGTTCTTTAGGAGCAAGACTTGTTTCCTTCTTTGTATTTCTGTCTCTACATCCTAGCATCCCACCTTGGTACCCAGTAGGTGCTCAACACTGATTGATGGGAGGAAAATAAAGAAGGGATGAATGGGAGAGAAAAATAAGTGCTTCCCAGCAAAAGAACTCTGGGAATGAGTGTGGACCATAATATAGATTTCCACTCCTTCTGTTTTTGTCCGTTTGCATTTTTGTTTTCCTTCTCAGGTTATTTTTACCTTATTTCTTAGTCCAATTTTTCTTGTGCAGCAAACTAACTGTATGGATATGTATACATATACTGTGTTTAACATATACTTTAACATATTTAATATGTATGGGACTACCTGCCATCTAGGGGAGGGAGTGGGGGAAAGGAGGGAAAAAGTTGGATCAGAAGGTTTTGCAATTGTCAATGCTGAAAAATTACCCGTGCATATATCTTATAAATAAAAAGCTACATAAAAAAAAAAAAAGAAAAATAAGGGGTTGTTCATTAAATAAAAAACAACTTAATAAAGTAAGAAAAAGAAACCTTTAGAGGAAAGGCATAAAGATGACTTCAGAGCTATTCCTCTCACTTTATGGCCCAATGAAGATTCCTTGGGGCCTGACAAGGAATTCCAGTCCTGCTGAGACAGGAGGCTGGGATTAGAGAAGGAAACAGGAGCTCTAAAGTGAGAAGCGTGGGGCTTTCCACACAATCACATTTGATCCTCATGACTTTATGTGAGAAATAACCAGGGCATTTGAGTTTAAATCCTGCTTTTGTCCCTTCTCGTGGGCCCTCCTGAGGGCCTCAGTCTCTGTACCTGTCAAATGAGGAAGCTGGACCAGACAGCTTCCCCCAGCTCTAACTAGGAGCCTATGACCTGGAAGGATACGGGGGGCAACAAGGGGCTGGAGGAAGCGGGCAGCACAGAGAGACTTGAGACTACCCATAAGGAGCTTTTCTTAAGGGTTTCTAGGGAAGGTGCCAGGTCAAGCTCTGAGGGTACAATTTAACGGGGAGTTGGCATGTGAACAATAAGAACCACCCACATGATCAATCAGAGGCAATCCCAGAGGACGGCACAAGGAGGAAGAGTTGAGGAAATCAGATGTTACCCATTAGAATGGGAAACAGAAGGGCATCGGGAAGGGTTACTGGGACCCCACGTGGAGACAAATGTCACCCAAGTGCCAGCACTGGCTTCTCAGCGAGGAACCCTGGCCCACATGCTGCCCAAAATAAGCAGAGCTGAAATCTGGGTCAGCAAAACTCGACATCTTGATGGGAGTGAGACCCTCGAGACATCACTGATGGCCCCAGAAGAACCGACTACCCAACACTGGCAATGAGATGGGCCCCCTCTTCACCCCATCCAGTTTGGTCAACAAGTTGTGATTCACCAGAAGCAGGAAAGAGCCGGCCATCCTACCTCTGCAGGGCCAAACCAAAGAGAAAGCAAGGAAGCCTTTTCTGAAGGGAAGGCCAGCTCTTCTGGGGACTCACATCATGGAGAATGTCCAGGGGCAGCTGGCCCATCATAGTTCATCATCACACATTCTTACTATTATTGTGTACAATGTACTTCTGGTTCTGCTCATTTTGTTCAGCATCAATTCATGTAAATCTTTCCAGGTCTTTCTAAACTCAACTTGTTTATAATTTTTTTTACTAAAGCTTTTTTTTTCAAAACATATGCATGGATAAATTTTCAACACTGACCCTTGCAAAATCTTGTTTTCCAAATTTTCCCCTCCTTCCTCCTACTCCCCCCATATGGCAAGTAATCCAATGTATGTTAAACATGTTAAAATATATGTTAAATCCAATATATGCATACATTTTCCACAAATATCATGCTGCACAAGAAAAATCAGATCAAAAAGGGAAAAATGAGAGAAAAAAACAAAAATGCAAGCAAATCACAACAAAAAGAGTGAAAATACTGTGTGCGATCCACACTCAGTTCCCACAGTCCTCTCTCTCATGTAGATGGCTCTCTTCATCACAAGATCATTGGTTGCTCATCATTTTTTATAAAACAATAATATTTCATTATCTTCCTATACCACAGCTTGTTCAGTGATTCCCCAATTGATGGGCATGCACTCATTTTCCAATTCTTTGCCATCCCACAAAGAGCTGCTACAAACATTTTTGCATATGTGGGTCCTTTTCCCTCTTTCATGATTTCCTTGGGGTACAGACCCAAAAGTGGCACACAGGGCATGCATTCTTAACAGCCTTTTAAATGAGAATTTGATTAAAGAAGGTGTTTTAGCATCTTTACTGTAAAGCTGTTTAAATCATGGTTAAATGAAAAAGAGATCAGTGCAGTAGCTTCCAGTCTTCAAAAAAGTCAGCATGGACAAAAGACTGATGGAATTTTTTCCTCCTAACAAACAAAGTGCTGATCTTCTCACAAAATATTTTACCAAAGCAGATCTAAAAGAAGTTTCTGAATTTGTTTAGAACCAGCAAACTAGAGGAGCTCATAAAGAGCTACAAAAAGAACTTCAAGAACGAATGTCTCATGAATGCACTTAAGGATATCATTTTGCATGTCAAGATAAGGAAAAATACAACAGACTGTTATAAGCATAGTCTGGTCAAGCGTAATGAGCACTGTGGAATAGAACGAAAAGGAGATGCTGGTCGCAAAGCAAGATGTCGAGCACTGGAAGCAACATAAGCTCTACCTGCTGCCTTTACTACTCAAGGTCAGTCTGAGCTGACTGTTACTGAGGATTCAGGAATACTGTTATGACAGTTACTTAGTGAAAGCCTTCCAGAAAATGGTGGTGCTTTTTTTTTTTTTTTTTTAATAAAGCTGAAGTCATGAGTGAAGAGTCCATTTTGAAGTGATGTAAGATGTACCATGCTGCAAAGGGGAAAGTGTCTTTCTTGAGCAACTGAAAAAATCTGTTGAGTGGCTCCAGAATGCAGAAGAAGAATCTGAGTCTGAAGTGGAAGGCGACTGAACTGTGAACCTACAAGCTCAGGAAAGCAAACAAGAGTTGCAGTTGGAATGCTATTTTTATGTGTCCTTCTGGTTCTTTCTCCTGCTTCTCTATGCCAAGCATGGTGTAAGGACTTTCATGGCAAATTTATTTTTCCTTTTTTTAATTAAAAAAATTTTTTTTGCACTTTGTCTTTCCTATCATTTATTTAAAAATTTTCCATAATAGCTTTTTATTACTCTAAATCACTATTGATCAGAAAAATGCAAATTAAGACAACCCTGAAGTACCACTACACACCTCTCAGATTGGCTAAAAGGATAGGAAAAGATAATGACAAATGTTGGAAAGGATGTGGGAAAACTGGGACACTAATGCATTGTTGATGGAGCTGTGAAATGATCCAAGCATTTTGAAGAGCAATTTGGAACATAGTATTTTTATCTTTTTTGCTGTTGTTTGCTTGCTTTTGTTTTCTTTGTCACTTTTTTCTTTTTTGATCTGTTTTTTCTTGTGTACCATGATAAATGTGGAAATATATATAGAAGAACTGTACGGCATTTCAGGCATCAGGTGAGTGTGAGGCAAACACTGAGGGTCTGTCCTGCCCCAGACATTTCTTTGCTGTATGATCTCAGACTTAAGCCCCACCAGGTGCCCCAAAGGGCCTGCCCACCGACTCTCAATCCAAACAACCACTACCCCAGCCTCCCCCCGCTCCCCCAGCCCAGGGCACAGACAGCCCAGGCGGAGCACAGCAATGCTGCCATCAAGAGCCAAGGGCGGGGGCTGCCATAAAGCGGAGTACTGGGAGCCGAGTTGCCGACTTAGACCCCGGCCCCCATCACTCCTGCGCTCAGAGGCCAGCCCTGGCAACAGCTACATTCTCCCCAATCCCACCCAGAGCAGTGGGGACCTCAAGCAGAGCGGCAGAGAAAACAGGGCCCTCCCAGTGCCGGGGCCTTCAGGCCCAGGGCAGGACCATTACAAGGGCCAAGGCCTCTTTGGGGCACGGTCCACAGAACAAGCTTAGATGAACCCCCTACCCCACTGCCTGGCCCACAGAAGCAAATGACAGGTTTCCAGCATAGCACTAAAGCCAGGGGGTGTCCATCAGAGGGGCAAGGAGCCAGGATGGGCCAACATGTAGTTGCTGCTGATGACCCCTGGCCAGTTATGGAACCTCCCCACAAAATGAGGAGAATCACAGCACCCATTTCTCTGAACTGAGGTGAGACACTAAAGTACTTTGTAAGCCAAGGAGGGCTACAGAGCTCCTTCCTCTCCCATGCCCCTGCCCTGTTGTGGAGACCATGACCATAAGATCAGAGCTTCAGAGTCAGAAGGGACCTCACGGGCCACTAGACAGCCCAGGAAACTGAGGTTCAAGGACTTCTGAGCCACTTACCTTCTAAAGGAATGGGGAGGGTGGGAGGAAGGGAGAGAGGATTTGAAACTCAAAATTTTTTAAATATTTGTTAAATTTTCAACATGTAATTGAAAAATATTTAATGAAATAAATAAAAATTTTAAAATGCTGAATGAGTGACTGTCCAAAGGGACACACGGTCACAGAGCTGGAAGGCAGTGTAGACAGGATCTGGACCCTGCCCCTGGGACACGGGAGCTCCTGACTTGCCAGCCAGGAGGAGAGAGCTGAAGGGAGGCCGGGAGGCCCCGTTTCTGGCCTCAGTGCCTGGGCACCTACCTTGGAGTTGGCTGAAGGTGCTCATGAACTTGCTGGTGAGGGCCTGGAGCTCGTTGTTGGCCAGAATGATGAGGCGAATGTGCTCGGCCACGTTCCAGAGCACTTTGTAGATGCCGACGGGGAAGGAGACAAGCTTACACTCGGCCAAGTCTGTATCAAGAGGAAGGGAGGAGGCAGAGTCACAGAGAGCAGAGAACAGAACGAGGGCCCCCAGACACCCCTCCCATCCCATGGCCCCGGCTCACCCACGCAGTAGGCAGCAGGGTGAAGAGGAGAACCCAGGGGACAGTGCCCAGACTGCAGGCCCAGAGCTTCAAGAGCTGGGGTCTAAACAGGCCTTGGGCACTGACCCTGGTGAAGGAACTTCATTCACCTCAGTTTGCCTCTGCTTCTCAACCACAAATGGAAATCATAATAGCACCTATTTCCCAGTTACTAGAGGATCAAATGGGATCATATTGGCAAAAAGTTTCGCCAACTGCCTGGCACAGAGCATAAAGTAAATGCATGACTCCTTGCTTCCTCTCTCCCTCCCTCCCTTCTTTCCTCTCTCCCTCCTTCCCTTTCTCCCTCCTTCCCTCCCTCCTTTCCTTGCTGTTGTTCAGTTCTGTCTGACCCATCACAATCCCATCTGGCAGAAACACTACCCTGGTTGGCCATTTCCTTCTTTGGCTCATTTTACAGGTGAGGAAGCTGACTCGCCCACAGTCACACAGCTAGGAAGCACCTGAGGCTGGATCTGCCCTCAGACCTACCCCAAACACCAAGGTCTTTGCCAGCCGGTGAGGCTACAGAGATACAGGATATGTACACACACACGTACAGACACACACCCGCTTTTTATATCTGTATATTAGATGTGGTTCCTGCCCTCGGGGAGATCACCATTGTGAAAATGGGATTCTGGGCCTATCCTTTTCTGCCACGCTTCTAGAGCAGGAATTCTGACCATAGGATCTACGCATCTCCAAGGAGGCTATGGACAGATTGCAGGGGTATGTGAACTTGGGCAAGGAAAAAATATATCTTTAAACTGAAATTGAGCATTTCCTTC